>NW_007377687.1:113912-124352 GCF_000475195.1 Diaphorina citri
TTTTTCGACCGTTTTTTGGCGGTTTTCAGCTATAGCGACAAAACGGTTAGAGATATTATAAAATTTTAGGGTATAAAAACAAGAACACCCAAATAATAAGCATCATTCATTAGGATAAGGAAAGTCGTGTGATGTTCACACCAGATTTTTTATTAATCCTTTCGGAAACGGAACCGGTTTCGTTTGGGAAAACTGAAATATCGTCTGTACTAAACCATAGGAAATCCAAGATGGCGCACCATCGGTATCGGTTTTGGTTCCGAAAATTTCACCAAAGGAGATGGTGATGTTCACACCAGATTATTATTATTTTTATTTTTTTTAGCTGAATCCCCTTTAGAGGTGTTCTTTTTTAGGTTGTTAGGTTCTAGTTATTTCTTTGTCTCATTGTAATTTTGTGCATTTTCTTCAATTTCAGATTTGGTTTGATCAGATCTACAATTAAACATACGTACATTATCATGTAAGAGCAGCACATTGTTCAGCAATCTATACCTACCTTCAATATAACCTAGTTTCTGCATCAAAGTGTCAGTCTGTGTTATTGCTTCGGTAAGTCTTAAATAATAATAGGAATATGTCTTTTTAAACTACTTTATTACATACTATTCAATTTGGCTGGTATATTTGGGTGGAACGACCTAGAGGTATTCCAGATTACGTAGATACAGTGTATGTGAGGAGAAGACGTTGAACATCGTAAGGAACTTTTATGTCATTTATTTACTTTCTATCACATTAGGGAACCCATACAACTTAATAAAAAAGTGGCACTGACGTATGTCCCACCCATTCGCACCTCCGCTCCGCAGGGGCAATTTGGGACCCCTCAGTTCAGTAATATGCACAAAAAAAAGTATCCACCTTAGAATAAGAAAAACTTAAGCCAGCCTAGTTAGCTTAGTTGGTAGTGCATCTGCCTTGTAAGCGCTAGACCGCGGGTTCGATTCCCGCCCGGGGCGGATTTTATCCTGATGGGATAATGTTCGTTCTCGGAACGGCTGGCTTTCTCCTATCCTGTCTTCCTTCTCTCTTCGATTTCGGGACGATAAGACCATAGCAGTTACAGTTCCCTCTGTCAAAGCTCTTAAAAAAAAGCTTAGTATCCAGCAAACATTCAAATTTGAACTCCAACACAGCATACCTTACTGAAATCATTAGAAATGTGGTGTTTATCAAACCATACTTACTTACCGATCAATAATTGGGAGGACATCAGTGACAAAAGTAAAAATACCTAGTAAACATAACACTAAAATTATTATTCAGTATAATACATGGGTTCTATTTATGTTCTTTTAATTTTTACTTTCCTTATCCTATAGGAAGGAAAGTAATGTAATCGGGTCAAATTTTCGATGGTCAGTTTTTGATGCCAAAACACGTTTTCTGCCAATAATTTAGGAGAAATTACTAGAAGTAACATCAATTCGGGAAAATAGACACTGACCGGAGAGATAGGTGATCAACGCATGATGCCCTACGTCACTCCGACCAGCATCTCTGAAGAAATAAGATTGCCAATAATTTAGGAGAAATTACTAGAAGTAACATCAATTCGGGAAAATAGACACTGACCGGAGAGATAGGTGATCAACGCATGATGCCCTACGTCACTCCGACCAGCATCTCTGAAGAAACAAGACTGCCAATAATTTAGGAGTAATTGGAACAGTAAGAGCTAGAGACTTGAAATTTGGAATACAGCTGTCAAATGTGACTAGGATGTGACACGAAACTTTTGGTTAAGATCGGTGGAACGTTAGGCGGCATTTCGGCCACTTTTTGGCGGTTTTGTGTGTAATTCAATAATATCTCGGGAACGGTATGAGCTAGAGACTTGAAATTTGGTATGTAGTCCACAAATGTGACAAGGATGCAACTCAACTTGAAATTTGGTATGTAGTCCACAAATGTGACAAGGATGCAACTCAAAACGTTTGGTTGAGATAGGTGCTGCGGTTGGCGGTATTTTGACCGCTTTTTGCGGTTTTCAGCTATACTGACTAAACGGTTAGAGATGTTGTAAAAGTTACAATAGATGAACACCCAAATTAGCATCATTTAATAGGATAAGGAAAGTTGTGTGATGTTCACACCAGATTTTTACTTTCTGTTACCTTTACGTATAGGAAACCTATACATAATAATGAGAAAGTATTGCAATCGGTTCAAATTTCCAAAATCGGGAAGTGGGTGGAAGTATCCGTTTTAAGGTCCCTTAATTCCAAAAAAGTGGTTTTTAGCCCATGGTCTGTTGGTTACGTACGTACGTACGTTACGTACTACAGGTTTAAATGGGAAAAAGTAGAAAGTTGTGAACAAAATATCTCAAGAACGGTTTGTCGTAAAGATAATGAGAAAGTATTGCAATCGGTTCAAATTTCCAAAATCGGGAAGTGGGTGGAAGTATCCGTTTTAAGGTCCCCTAATTCCAAAAAAGTGGTTTTTAGCCCATGGTCTGTTGGTGACGTACGTACGTACGTTACGTACTACAGGTTTAAATGGGAAAAAGTAGAAAGTTGTGAACAAAATATCTCAAGAACGGTTTGTCGTAAGTGGAAAATGTTGAAAAGGTTTTGAACAAAATATCTCAAGAACGGTTTGTCGTAAAGCGATGACATGATATTGTGAAGGAAAAGCCGAAATCAAGCGAGTCAGAGTGCGTTGAATACCCTGGAGTGGGATACATTAAAAAGAGAACAACGCCGTTCTTGATTAAACACCAAGTGTTTAACATCAACCTCGATAAATTAATAATATTTCACAAGGAGACATTTTTTTATTACCTACTTTAATCTTTGAAATAAAATGAAGTTAAAAAGTACTTCTTGGTAAACGTATCTAATAAAATAATACCTATACCTACTTACTAAAAATTTGGATTAAAATCACTAGCACGCTGGATCTAATTCAGACGTATCAAGAGTATCAAGACGTACAAGATTTGGAGACTATTTGTATGTTCAAAATAAAATTATTGTGACCCAATAAAACTTTAAAACTTCTTTTTAAAAAACAAATGAATCCCATGATTTTTTTTTTTTTTTTTACTAGGGGGGGGGTGAATACACATTTTTGGTCATTCGGATGTGAATATTTTAACCAAAGTAATTGTTGCTTAACCCTCATTTCGTGGAAAAATTTGAAAAGGTTGTGAACAAAATATCTCAAGAAGGGTTTGTCGTAAAGCGATGAAATTTGGTATGCTATCCTGGTATGGTCCAAGGACGCGACTGTAACAATTTGGTGAAAATCGGATAGTCACCCATCCATATATCAACCAAAGTAATTGTTACTTAACCCTTATTTCGTGGAAAATGTTGAAAAGGTTGTGAATAAAATATCTCAAGAACGGTTTGTCGTAATGCGATGAAATTTGGTATGCTATCCCGGTATGGTCTAAGGACGCGACTGTAACAATTTGGTAAAAATCGGATTGTCACCCATCCTGATATTAACCAAAGTCATTTTTGCTTAACCCTTATTTCGTATAAACGGTAAGAGACATCGAAAACATTTGGTCATTCGGATGTGAATATTCTAATCAATGTGATTTTTCACGCCGAATCGAATGGTGCTACTTTTAGTACTGTCTGACTTACGGTTGAGAAGTTGCGGTTTCGATAATTCCCTGTGTCGACAAATTTCCCTTTTATTCGTGAACCGTTACCAAATAAGCAAGTGAATAGTTAATCCCATGTGATTTTTCACGCCGAATCGAATGGTGAAACTTTTAGAACTGTCCGACTTACAGTTGAGAAGTTCCGGGTTCGATACTCTCCTGTGTCAACAAATTTCCCTTTTATTACATTTTTTTCTTTTCATATACCTACGTATTCTGCAAATGTAATAGAAAGTCGTGTGATGTTCACACCAGATTTTTTTTTTCTCTTCTTGTTCTAGTATCACCCTAGGACTTGTTGTTCCGTTCAGTAATGTAATGTAAAGAAGAGGTTTTTCAAAATGGTAACAAAAGCAAGGGCGAGAAGATTTCAACTCAAAAAAAAATATGAGCAGAGGAAGATTTCAGAGACTGGCGGAGGAACAGCTTTCAGAAACAACAAAACACAGAACGTAGAGAAGTGTAACAATAATGTAGAGAGATGTAAACTTTATTACACAAGGCAGAAGATTAAATTTAAATCCCGGTATCAAGGTAATAAAGCTAAAATATTATTGAAAAAACAGAAAAAGTATCAAAGAAATAAGGACAAACACAAAGCTGCATATCAGGGAAATAAGGACAAACTCAAAGCTGCATATCAGGGAAATAAGGACAAACACAAAGCTGCATATCAGGGAAATAAGGACAAACACAAAGCTGCATATCAGAGAAATAAGGACAAACACAAAGCTGCATATCAGAGAAATAAGGACAAACACAAAGCTGCATATCAATTAAAGAAGGACAAACTCAAAGCTGCATATCCGGGAAAGAAGGACAAAGTCAAAGCTGTATATCAGTTAAAGAAGGACAAAATCAAAGCTGTATATCAGTTAAAGAAGGACAAAATCAAAGCTTTGTATCAAGCAAACAAAGAAAAATATAAAGAAATTGCAAAAAAGAACAATTTAAATCCCGATATCAAGGTAATAAAGCTAAAATATTATTGAGAAAACAGAAAAAGTATCAAAGAAATAAGGGCAAACACAAAGCTGCATATCAGAGAAATAAGGACAAATACAAAGCTGCATATCAATTAAATAAGGACAAACTCAAAGCTGCATATCCGGGAAAGAAGGACAAAGTCAAAGCTGTATATCAGTCAAAGAAGGACAAACTCAAAGCTGTATATCAGTTAAAGAAGGACAAAATCAAAGCTTTGTATCAAGCAAACAAAGAAAAATATAAAGAAATTGCAAAAAAGAATTATGCAAGAACTGCACATGTAAGGAGGCAGGCTTATTACCAGAAAAAACTCATGAGATGGAACGAACATGGCAGTGTAGCAAGGCAAAGAGTGAGGGAAGAAAAACGAAAGAGAATTTCGGAATACAGGATGAACACATCTGAAAATGTCCAAAATCCCAGATTGGAATCAATATCAGGAGCAAAGAGGAAAAAAGTGAATCGAGATCCACTTCAATTGAGAGGCCATCGAGAAAAATGGATCAAGGATATAATGAATGAACGAACATGGCAGTGTAGCAAGGCAAAGAGTGAGGGAAGAAAAACGAAAGAGAATTTCGGAATACAGGACGAACACATCTGAAAATGTTCAAAATCCCAGATTGGAAGCAATATCAGGAGCAAAGAGGAAAAAAGTGAATCGAGATCCACTTCAATTGAGAGGCCATCGAGAAAAATGGATCAAGGATATAATGAAGAGAGTGAAAACTCCAGGAAACAGTTCAATGTCAGTAAAAAGATTGAAAGCGGAAAATTTAGTGAAATGGGCGTTGAAGTACAGGACCATTGAATTGAAATTGTACAAAGCCACTTTTGTGCGATTGAAGGCTTCTTGTACTCGATTATTAATAAACACACGACAATTGGATCATGATCCATCTGTTGAAATGCAGAATATACTTGGCTTATCGGAGCATACCTCTAGCACAGAAAACTACTACTATGATCCAGTGTATAATATTTTGCCCCAAAACCGGCCTTACGAGATCTCTGAGAGAGGAATACTGATGGATGTGTTTGAAGTTACCGGAGATAAGAAATGGCAGTGTAATGAACAAATATGCAAGCTAAACAAAGTCTCTACCGTTAAGAAAATGGCAGGGATCTGTAAGAAGATTCTGTCGACACACAGAGAAGATGTTGGTCATTTTTTCAAAAACTTCCTCCATCTGACCCTTCTCCTTCACATTTATCCCAGCAGTGTGATAAAAACGTTCCATCTTCCCCACTATTAACGCTGGCTAGATACTGCGTGTTACGCTCTTCAACAAGGTTATTAGTCGTAAATAATTCTAGAGCATCGTCCGGAGGGTGAATACTGCGCGAATGTAACCTGTGAATTTCTCTCGATGTAAACATAGCATCATTCAAAAACTTTGACCTGTGCTCATCAAGTTTACCCACATCTTGGCAATTCCGAGGTCATCCCGCTGCATGTCATGCGATTGGTAATGCCTGTATCTCGCAACTATTGTTTTTGCGGCACCTGTCACCTCACTTTCCTTCCATCAGGAAATTGCTCTCTACATTTTATTCCACAAGAAAGAGTTACAGGAATGTCGAGAAAATAAATGCAGCTATAACATCAGGTTCAGTCGATATTCTCGAAGAGACTGAAGAGAGATTGAAAAGCAAAGGACAGGAGTTTCAATTCTCACACACCATGTCCTTCCACAATGAAGATGAAATAAAGGAACAACATAAATCTTCATTCGAGGCAATGACAAAACGGAGTCAGGATTTGCCCATCCATTCCTGTATGTCCTGCTCCAAATTATTGTTTAGGAGAGATGTTGTGGTGTATGACAAATTGAGAAGTGTACCGTCATGCGAACCTTGGAAAGAGCTACTTAGATTTGTGGAGGCTAGAAACTTACAAACAACCTATATTTGCAATTTTTGTTTGCTGAAATTTCGATCTGGGAAGCTTCCGCCAACCTGTATGTTGAATAAATTAGAGCCGCTGGCGATTCCATCTCAAATTGGCAACTTGAATGATTATGAGAAACTCATTATACAGCGGGCAAAAGCTTTTCAAACAGTCATACGTATGGGCGGTGTATCTGGAAGAAAACAGCCCCATTGTAACCTTCTACAAAAAGTAGTGGGTCGAACGTTTCACCTCCCTCTCCCCACTGAACAAACCTTGAAGAAACTACCTGATCCAACGCAGGCAATAGTACCGAATCAGGAGATCTACGTGACTGTCAGAGGGCTTCCAAACAAAAACAAAAAGATTTGGCAATCAGAAATCAACGTGAGCAGGATATATGCGGCTCTCAAATGGCTCAAAGCCAACAACAAGTTGTATGGTAATATCCAACTACCATCAAACGAAGAAAATTTGAGACACACTGTTCTAGAAAGTTTGGAAGATAATGTATTTATCCATGACGAGGAAGACAATGAGGAGCAGATTGTAGAAAATGATGGACTTGTTGAAGATGAAGATGCTCGAGCCATGATCACCCAACGAGATCCTAACGATTCGTACTATGAGCAGTTCACAATCCAGGCATTGCACGGTGGAAGACAAAATGAGACAAGCACAAACCTTTATCAAATGTTGCGGGTGGAGGAGCAGCCAATTGATTCCAGACAGAGTGATCTCGACTTGATGTGTTTTCCTGACCTTTACCCTTATGGAAAAAATGGGCTCTGTGAGAAACGGCAAGAGCCTCTAGCAGCGGCTGATTTCGTCAAATGCAAGTTGTTGTCATGTCATTCAGAGTTCAGATTGAATATTCAGTACCTATTCTATCTTTTCCATGAGGCAAACATCAGAGCTTTGAAGGCAGGTATTTATCATAAGTTGAACATTGTTAATAAGACCTCGCTCACCGCAGGTCAGTGTCTACAAATGCTACAAAATGAAGAGTTGGAAGGGAACTTGACAACCATATTTTCCCGATTGCGAAATTCTGCTCAGTTTTGGACCAAGCCCAGGTCAGACGTTATCACTATGATTACTTGGTATGGCCCCGTCACATTCTTTCTCACTCTAAGTCCCAGTGAGTACAATTGGACAGATCTTGATTCCTACTTGCGGCAGGTCAACAAAAATACGGAAGGAAAGTCCACTTCAGCACTTGTCGTCTCTGATCCTGTATCAACATCAAGGTTCATCGACAACAAATTCAAAGCCATGCTGGACTTTATTCAAGCTGACGGTGGTCCACTGGGAAAGGTGATACATTATGTTTGGCGGAGAGAGTACCAGACTCGTGGATTGCAACACTTTCACTTGTTGATCTGGGTGGAGAATGCTCCCGTCATCGGTGAGAGCACAAATGAAGAAATTGGTAGCTTCATCTCAAAGACCATCACATGCAGAAAGCCTGATGATGCTACATTTCCTTCTCTTGCCAATAAAGTAGAAAACTATCAGAGCCATAGACACAATAAGTACTGTATGAGAAGCAAGAAAACTGCTTCCGGCTTCATCAGTGTCTGTCGATTTGCGTTCAATATATTCTGCTGCTCAATAATGTGTCTACTCTACATTCTACCTGTCTCAATACCACTGTGTATATTCAGTTCATAGGGGAAAAATCATGTGCTTTGAGTACCTATGTGACCAAATACCAGACAAAAGCCGAGAAATCCAACTCCCAAGATACTTTCGACGTCATGAGCTCTGTAAAAAGTTTACAACAAAAGCTCTGGAACATCGCAATGAGAGCGCTGAGCAGCAGAGAGTGCGGTGTTATCAAGATATTCTGCTGCTCAATAATGTGTCTACTCTACATTCTACCTGTCTCAATACCACTGTGTAGATGTTCATCTTCCAAGATATTCTGCTGCTCAATAATGTGTCTACTCTACATTCTACCTGTCTCAATACCACTGTGTCGATGTTCATCTTCCAAGATATTCTGCTGCTCAATAATGTGTCTAGTCTACATTCTACCTGTCTCAATACCACTGTGTCGATGTTCATCTTCCAAGATATTCTGCTGCTCAATAATGTGTCTACTCTACATTCTACCTGTCTCAATACCACTGCGTAGATGTTCATCTTCCAAGATATTCTGCTGCTCAATAATGTGTCTACTCTACATTCTACCTGTCTCAATACCACTGCGTAGATGTTCATCTTGAAAGAGAAGAAAGCTATTGAGCGAATGGAAGAATCGTCCGAAGACATATTTTGTCCCTCCATGGTAGACACGCACTATCCGAATCGATTTCCAAGATATTCTGCTGCTCAATAATGTGTCTACTCTACATTCTACCTGTCTCAATACCACTGTGTAGATGTTCATCTTGAATATAATCGTCTGAGAAGAAAATTTTGTCCTGCTCTTCCAACAATCAGTTACAGTAGTGAGACACTCAATCGTCAGAATGATCGAATTTGGAAAGAGAACAAGCATGTGAAACAAATTCAATCAGAGGTTAATATTCCACCTGCTGAACTTATCTGCATCCCTGGGTTCAAAAATGAGGATGGAGTATCTTGCTATGCAAATTCCACCTTGCAATGCTTATTCCATTGTCAAGATATTCTCCTCAAAATCTTGGAAGACGAAACAGGTGATGCACTATCATTACTCGCGAGGGAATTTGTTTCACAAGCTCATAATTTGGATACCAGGTCTCTCAGAGAGCTCATCGGAGGACACTTTACCCTGTGTGAACAACAGGATTCCGAGGAGTTCTTTGAAGCGATACTAAATAAGTATCCAAATATGGCTGAAAAATTTGCATTTTCGATCATTTATACAAAAATATGCACAGCCTGCCAGGAGGTTGCAACAGAGCAACAAGATGGATTCCATCATCTTTCCATCAACATTACTGGACAGAAATCTACCCTCAGCAATCTGTTTGATAAATACAAAGAGTGGCAAAATCTGGACAGTAATAGGTGTGAAAATTGTCATGCAGTTGGAACAAAGAGGCAAAAAGTAGATATTGCTAACACCAATAAATATCTACTTATCACACTTCCTCCTTGGCAGAATGGACACAAAATTACCGATTTTAAGTTGAATGCTCTCCCATCAACAGTCCTTAAAATCGCAAATAATTTAAAGTATACTCTCAAGTCAGCCATATTTCACCATGGCGATCAAATTGAGTCCGGCCACTACACGGCTATGTTGAAAGATGGAGCTGGATACATCCGTGCCAACGACAATGTTGTGAAGAAAGAACGATGGCCCAATGGTTCCAAGGATGTATACATGGTCATTATGGAAAAAAAATGAGGTAAATCTTTTTATATTTACTTATATAGAGCAAAATATCCGGGTTCGATTCCTGGACATTACAATATTGGATTCTATTTATTTTGATCTATTTAGCTTCAATTGGTAAATAAATACATTTTCCTCACTCCCTATTTCAATTTCCAATTTGAAAGTGAATACTGTGAAATGTATCAAACACACTTCAAATTCCAACTTTCTATCCTACATTCGTTCCATTACCTTCAAACAAAACTAATCATTTCCATTTTCTCATTACAGATGATCGTCTTCCAACATATTCTGCTTCTCAATATTGTGTCTACTCTACATTCTACCTCTCTCAATACCACTGTGTAGATGTTCATCTTCCAAGATATTCTACTGCTCAATAATGTGTCTACTCTACATTCTACCTGTCTCAATACCACTGTGTAGATGTTCATCTTCCAAGATATTCTGCTGCTCAATAATGTGTCTACTCTACATTCTACCTGTCTCAATACCACTGTGTAGATGTTCATCTTCCAAGATAATTCCAACTTTCTATCCTAATTTCTTTCCATAACCTATCAAACAAAACTAATCAGTCCCATTTTCTCATTACAGATGTTC
>NW_007377687.1:124716-145667 GCF_000475195.1 Diaphorina citri
TTTGTTCAAAACCTTTTCAAATTTCCAAAATCGGGAAGTGGGTGGAAGTATCCGTTTTAAGGTCCCCTAATTCCAAAAAAGTGGTTTTTAGCCCATGGTCTGTACGTTACGTACGTACGTACGTACTACAGGTTTAAATGGGAAAAAGTAGAATGTTGTGAACAAAATATCTCAAGAACGGTTTGTCGTAAAGCGATGAAATTTGGTATGCTATCCCGGTATGGTCCAAGGATGCGACTGTAACAATTTGGTAAAAATCGGATAATCACCCATCCAGATATTAACCAAAGTAATTGTTACTTAACCCTCATTTCGTGGAAAATGTTGAAAAGGTTTTGAACAAAATATCTCAAGAACGGTTTGTCGTGAAACGATGAAATTTGTTATGATATACCGATATGTTCCCAGGACGCGACTCTAACAATTTGGTAAAAATCGGATTGTCACCCATCCTGATATTAACCAAAGTCATTGTTGCTTAACCCTTATTTCGTAAACGCTAAGAGACATCGAAAACATTTGGTCATCCGGATGTAAATATTCTAATCAATGTGATATTTCACGCCAAATCGAATGGTGCTAGGTACTTTTAGTACTGTCTGACTTACGGTTGAAAAGTTGCGAATTCGATAATTCCCTGTGTCGACAAATTTCCCTTTTATTCGTGAACCGTTACCAAATAAGCAAGTGAATAGTTAATCTCATGTGATTTTTCACGCGGTCTGCAATTGCCACCAGTGATGGAGGAACCGCCCTTCAAATCATTGAATGCCAAGAAAGTCGAAAAGTATGTGCACAGTTCCTGTTCATCTAACATTTGGAGTGAGCTATTTTCATATGACGAGCTTATGATCAATGTTAGACAAAACAAAGATCCCCAATTTGCTGACATCCTGGGAAGAATCCGTATTGGCAGTATGACCCAAGATGACGTTGATATGTTGAATGCACGTCTTATTCCTCTGCAAGCAGCAATGCCCACGAGTCGTCTGGAAGAACTCGCTCGTTACGTGCATGGCCTATCAGCTGAAACTTTGGTTATATTACCAACCCGTGACCACTGCCGAATCTTGAACAATGCCTGCTTGAAACTCCTACATCAAGAGGAATTATTAGTTCAAGCAGAAGATTCCTTTGATTGTCAGCAAAGGGTGAAAAAGAAGGCGGAAAAAAAGCTTCAGTCAGTTGAGAGTGACAGCTCAAGAACGGCTGGACTTGAAAAAGTGTTGAGATTAAAACTGAATTGCAAGATCATGTTGCAGAAAAACCTAGACATCGGAGCCGGGTTGGTGAATGGATCTCTAGGTACGATCGAGCGATTCAACTACAACATGGATGGGACACTCAGCACTATCCGCGTAAAGTTCGCAAACAAAACTCTAGACATGGACAGAATTCAAGCCAAGTTTGAGGTTTTGCCTGGAGCATATATTATACGACATCAGTTTCCGCTATGTGTATCTTATGCCATCACGATACACAAGTGTCAAGGGATTTCTCTGAATTCGTGTGTTGTAGATGTTGGACAGTCTATATTTGCTACAGGCCAAACTTATGTTGCCTTGTCCAGAGTGACTACATTTGCAGGACTACATATCATTAATATTGATCCCTCCAAATGTAAAGCTTCAAGGGAGGCAGTTGACGAATATAACCGTCTGAGAAGAAAATTTTGTCCTGCTCTTCCAACTATTCCAACTTTCTATCTTAAACTCGTTCCATAACCTTCAAACAAAACTAATCATCCCGATTTTTTCTTTGCAGATGTTCGTGCTCAAGAAAAAAAAATCTGATAAATTTGACATTCCCTGTGTGTGATATCCTGTGAAAAAATATGATACCTAGCTCAATACCACTGTGTAAGTTGTAAAATAAAACTTATAACATGGCCGTGATGCTTAGCGTGTAATCAAATAAATAAATAAACTTTACACCCTAAATTCGTTCCATTACTCACATTGACCTATCTATAAAAATAAATGCTACTTGTTACTGTAAATTTTTTAATGTAGGCTATTATTTTTTCTTCTATGTTGCAATCAAATTATCTTTTTCTCTCATTTCAGATGTATTACATCTTATGTATTACATCTTACATAATCTTTCTCCATTCGTTCATATCTACCTGGTGCTCAATAGGCTAAGAGGCTTACTTGCCTCCAAACCTCTCTGTAAGTTTTAATTTGGTATTGAAACCCTGATTTTGTGTTCCTCGATAGATTTTTCAATGACTTATCAGGCTAAAACTTTCTTATTTTCTCTCGTTACAGATAGCGTTCCTCCAAAATAATAATGCTGATGCTCATTCTAGATCTAGATTATAATGTTACCTAATAATGCTGATGCTCATTCGAGATCTAGATTATAATGCTACCTCTCTCAATACTCATTCTAGATCTAGATTATAATGCTACCTGTCTCAATACTCCATATTCATATATTTCTCTGCGTAAGTTATTTTCAATTTATTTATTCATAATATTAACTCTCGAATTCAATGATCTATATACATTATAAGTATTCCTCCACCGTAATCTCTATTTTCTCGCTTTCCTTCCTACTTACTTCTCTCTTAAGTTATCAACAGCCTATTTACTGATATGAAAACTAATCATTTCTCTGTTCTCATTTCAGATTTGTTTCTTTCAATGTAACATTCTGCGATTTGTTGAAGAAGAGAACAACTAATCATCCCTCAAAATATTTCAAGAAGATCCTCGTCAAATTATGAAGGACGAATAAAAACTACCTGCTCACAAGAAGATTCTCACAATATCACAATTATGATACATTTATACCTGAAAATATACTAACTACACAACATTCATTTGAGAAGAAATTTGAACGTCTGAATTGACACGAAAGCATTTTTATTTGCCTTCCATTTTGTCCGGGAGAAAAGTACGGGAAGTCCAGACTGGAGGGGGAAAAGAGTGCAAAGGAGGAGGGAAAGAAGTTTAGAACGGAACGTGGAGTGCTTCGTGTTAGCCAGGAAGGATAGTTTGTGCCTTCTATTTTGTTCAGAAAGAAAGTGGGGGAGTGCAGACTTAATGAGGAAAGGAGTGGGAGTAGGGAATTGAAGAGTGGGGGTGGGGGGAGTGCAAAGCGAGGGTGGAGTGCAGAGGAAGGTTAGGGGAGTTCGGAGTGTTGGTTCGTTATGCCTAGATTGCCTAGACAGAAGGGATAGTTGACGTCTTCTATTTTGTCCAGGGAAAGAATGGAGGTGTACAGACTAGATGAGGAAGGAAATGGGGGTGGTTGAAGTGCAGAATGGGTGTGGGAGGGAGTGCTAGGCCGTTATTAATGAGAAGCCATACATTCGTTTTTAGTTTTAATCGCCGTCTATTAATTACTGTGGAACACATGTATTTGTGTGTTGCTATCAATATATCCCGAGCTCTCTCTCTCTCCCCCTCTCACCCTCTCTCTCACTCATTTCGTCTCCGGCTTTCTACAGTGACTCTTGTACATATCGGTTGTTGCGTTTCCTTTTTGTCGTAGGAAATGGCACAAGGAAATGGACGGACTCCTTCCTGGCCATTGTCTCATTTTGAAACTGAAGATTCCATCGATAAAAACTAAAAAAAAGACCAAAATGCAAATAAATAACTTGATAATCTCACCAATGTGAATGTTCATCTTTGGATATGGACTCGGATAAATCTGTGAAGAAAAGCAGCAGTAATACGAGTATGTAGATGTTGCAAATCAAAGAATTGAATCGCGGCAGAAATAAAATTGTGTTAATATAAACAACCTAACAACTAATAAACAAGCAGGGACTTTAGGCATGGATGTAACTGATTTTCATACCTCTCTACAGTCTCTACAACTAACCTATCAGTCTCTACAACTATGAAACCCTATATTCAAATTTTCTACTTCAAAAAGTGAATAATTTGGAAACCGAAGCCCTGTTCCCTATTAATAGGTCGAGTAACATACTCAGATAGGCCTCTACGATAGACAAATTACTAGAGCACCAGATTTCCCTATAGACGAAGTTGATAATTATTTTCCGAAAAGATTTGTCGGCATATTGATGAGTTTGGTTTTGAAAAACGCCAGATATTGTGGGGTAATTAGAGGTAAGGGAACAACCCTCATTCTACTATGTGGCTTACATAATTATGTGCAGGTCTTTCGGTTCTACGTATGCAACTATGCATGGCAATGGGTTTAGATTGGGACTTTGTTTGACCTTAGTCCAAGTTTCAGAATGGCCTGAAATGATGATGTGCTTCAAAAGAGATCAAAAAATGAGTGTCAAAAGATCGATTTATTTTCTTCCGAATTTCAGAATCTGCAAACATGTGTGTTGACCTTTTGTTCTTTTTCTGTTGCAGATGGAGAAGCAATCAAACTACCAGAAAATCTAGAAAGTCTTCCTAAAGCTGAACATTTCCCCACGCAGAGACATCGGAGAACCTAGACTGGAGTTCCTGGCCTAAATGTTGATCCCGTCCTTTTAATATGGTGGAGAACCTAGCTAGAGTTCCTGGCGCCTGGCCTAAATGTTGATCCCCGGCAGGACTCTGGAAGTACAGACTAATTTACACCAGATATAACATATAACAGCCCTGTTACGTTCGTTGGTCTTGTATGCACTAAGTCGCGGGTTCGATTGCCTCCCGGGCGGATTTTATCCTGAACGGGGATAAGGTTCGTTCTAGGAACGGTTGACTGTCTCCTATCCCGTCCTTCTTCTCTCTTCGGGACAATAAGACCTCAGCAGTTACAGTCCCCTCTATCAAACCTCCAACTCTCTTTTCCCCCACATATAAAACTTAATGATTTTGTTCAACAGTTTTTATGAAGTCGAAAAGTTGCATCAACATACTACACAAATGGTGTATAATAATCGTGATCCCAATGTGTGTCCCATAAGGTCTGGTCCGTTTAAATTCATTAGGTGCTAATATTAAACACGGTTCCTTTTTCCCTTCACTTGAAAAGGATTTTTATAATGACCTTTTATTATGCTTGCCTGTGTTTGGGTTTTGTAAAGGGAGATGGTTTAACCCTGAACGGAGTAAGGTGGTTTTTCCCTTCTGACATTCAGGGTTGGTGTGTTCTTTTTTCTAATATTACAACAGAGCCAGAACCCTGCCAAAACTGTTTTGTGGAACCATTAAAATTTGACATGAATATTTTAAAGATTTTCCCCCACACATGATGGCTTTTTTCTAACTGCATGATGTATCTTTTTAAGTCTTGGTGCTCAACTTGTAATTACATTTAAATAAAATATATTTATATTCTTCTATTTGAAATTTTAATCGCCAAAAATATTTCAGATAAACTTGAATTCCGTGGGGTTCGGTAGATCCCACGGCACCAATTAAGGGTTAAAACTTTCAACTTAAAAGAGGCTAGAGAGATGGTTTAGGGTGGATGGGAGGGGATGGTTTAGGGTGGATGGGATGGGTTGGGATGAGCACGGAGGTGAAAGAATAGGCCGCTGTACAAGCAGCATGTGTGTGGGATATTTAAGCTTTTATTGTGACCCGTGTAGCTATACTTGTTATGATGGTATGCATTTTTACATTTTTTTCACCTATCCTGGCGAGCATTAAATGTTAGAGATGAAAAACAAAGGGGGGGGGGGGAAACTCACCATCGAAAATTTTGCCGAACACATTTCCTACTTTCCTCATGATAGGATAAGGATAATGAATGATCCATACGATAAGAAAAGTAAGGATTGTAAGGAGGAATACGCATTCCTTGTTAAAAGTACTAGGTATCCAATTCCTTTTTGAACAAAAATAACAAGTAAAGTTGAGCAAACGGTAGACCTCACAGACCTCACTCAGACTTTGGGGCCCCCGTGGGCTCTATGCACTATTGGACCCAAAATTTTATGAGAAAAATTTCTTTGTGTTTTGAACACTTTTGATTTTTTGCCAAGTTTTATCAAAATCAGATGAACCCGCGGATGAAACATACAGAATTACAGAGCCAATACAAAACCGTGGACTCAAAACTTGGACCTCACTCTTCGTTTGGTTTGTAACATTTTCTTGTGCATGATTGTGACAAAATGTTGTTCGCCTTTTCCGTTTCACAGTCGTTATAGTTGTTTACTTGTGTTCTCTTGTTTTTATTAGGATTGGGGTTTCCTTGTATGCTTTGTTTCTTGTTCCTATGGTCATATCGCCAATGTCGCCTCGCCAACTTCGTTTGGTCTGTAACATTTTCTTGTGCATGATTGTGACAAAATGTTCGCCTTTTCCGTTTTACAGTCGTTACAGTTCGTTACTTGTGTTGTTGTGTTCTCTTGTTTTTATTAGGATTGGGGTTTCCTTGTATGCTTTGTTTCTTGTTCCTATGGTCATATCGCCAATGTCGCCTCGCCTTTGTCTAAACTCTTCCCCAATTTCTAATCCTCCCTTTTTGTGGATGTCCTCATGGTCATCAGCCTTTTTTTTTTTCTTTTTTTTTCAAGATGTTGAGTATTTTTCACCGAAGTTCACACGTTTTTTTTTCGATTCCTTGTTCTATACCTAGGGAACGATACTAGAATTTTGAAAAGGGGCCCAAGTGACCCAAGTCCAAATTTGATCAAAAGCGAACAAAAAATAATTCGATAGATATAATCCAAGAGTTTAACTTAAGTGGAGTTTAAACTCACTTTAGCCAGCCTAGTTAGCTTAGTTGGTAGCGCGTCTGCCTTGTAAGCGCTAGGCCGCGGGTTCGATTCCCGCCCGGGGCGGATTTTTATTGTTTGAGTATTGATTGGGCTCTGAAATTAGTGGAGATGCCAATGTTACAGTACCTCGGTCCTATGCCTATTGTTAATACGTTTTTTCCCAGTTGGGAACCAACTCGTACTCAGCCTTCCTCTGAAGCAACTGGTGGTGTAAAGGAAGCACTAGTGGATGATGGAAACACTATTATAGAATTGTTTTTGAGAATATTGATCTCGGGAAGTTACTTTGCAACTAACTGTAACTAAACTCACAGAAAGGGGTAAACGCCTCGGCTTCTGTGCGCTAAACTGCAAAATCTTGATCAGAAGACATGTACCTGATCCACTCGATGCCATTTGTATGAGAGAAACATTTATTCAAAAATATATAACGTGGCTGCCAGTCTTTGGCTGGTTGCACTATTACATACTTACAAGTTGTTGGTACCTATTTAATAGTAGAAATGATATTGGAATGTCAGGATAGTCCCAGCCAGTCCATCTGGCTAAAGGCATTCAATTCGTAAGCGATGGAATTCGGGTTTCAATTCCATCAGCAACGATGGAAAGCCTTTGGTACGAGCAAGTTCAAAGATTTTTTTGTCTTTTTGAAAAGCAGCATATATATATGTACTTGGATATTTTTTAAAAACGCTTACTCTTTCTTGTCTTCACCATCACGGGGTTTCGAGATTTTGAAGTAGATTTTTTTGTAGGCCACACATATCTTCTCTTCCAGTCCGATTGTACATTGACATATTGGAGTACAGTGTGTGTCCTAACTTCATCCATCACCCTGTATACATCTAGCTTAATATTCAGGTGACACTGCGAATAACTCTGGACATATTCTTTCCTTATTGATTGTTTCTTCTTGTATCTTTTCCATTTCTCTCCCCGTTCCATCTCCTCGTTTTTCCTTCGTCCGTTTCTTTCTCAAGACCTTTATCTCAGACACGGTCTAGCCTATTGTACGAGGGGAAATCTTTGCCAAGTGTTTTTTTCCTTTTTTTTTTCTTTTTCTTGATAATGCTCTTTTTCTATTGTCGTTTCCTTTACTTTTTCCCGAACAAAAGACTTTGTCTCGTTTTGTTTCTTTTTCTTGATAATGCTCTTTTTCTATTGTCGTTTCCTTTACTTTTTCCCGAACAAAAGACTTTGTCTCGTTTTGTTGTTGTTCAGAGTGTCAGTCCCATAAATATGTTACAGGTATGACTGGTAACCTGTTGGTCTGGATATGACTGGTATTACCTGTTGTTGTTTCGGGTTTATTGGAGGAGAGTCTCTCTTTGCAAGGATTAACAAATTAGCTAGAAATTTATATGGATAGGATCTAAAGATGCTAATTTTGATCCCTAGCCCAGGACGCAAAACCTCGAGGCTGGAGTCCGCTCGGCTACGCCAAGCAAGGCCAATAAATTTCAAGATCAGAGCTCATTTGTGTGAGAAAATGTGAAAAAATCCCCCAAAAACCAGTTTTTTGGTTTTTTGGCTTTATAGTTCTCTGGACAAAATTTGCACCACCATTTTCGTGTTCCTGGTAAAAAGACCTTTAATTTGATATATAGGTCGAAAACGGCTGGCTTTCTCCTATCCTGTCTTCCTTCTCTCTTCGATTTCGGTACGACAAGACCATAGCAGTTACAGTTCCTTCTGTCAAAACCTCTTTAAAAAAAACTCACTTTGTAAACGCGGCCATTATTCACTTAATTTTAATTGTGTTAGGCATAAATGTACCTATGTCACAAATGTCGTTCCTCGCTCAACACGACACGCTAAATTTTATGACCTGGCTTGGATTTGAACCACAACCTCCAGGTTCAAAGTCCACCGTGCTAACCACTACACCACTGAGGTTGGTCCATTAATCCACCTTCTTACATTTCACCACAAAGGCTCGCACAGTCCAATCCATTCATCTCTCGGAAACAGTTTCTGGTTTCGCCTGGGTTAACATTTGCCAGGCGTAAGGCGTGAGTGCATTTGCTTAATTACATTAAATAAAGTCGGTGATAAATTAGACTCTGGTAAATAACGCCCTCTCCTTCCCCCGACCTCTTCACGCTGCCTGTATGAATGTGAGCCTCTTCCGTTCCTACCCTGACAACATCGATGGTTGGGTTTTAATTGTTGGCCTTACGATATAAAACGTACGATATATTGTAAGGCCAACAATTACCCAACTAAAAAAACAAAACCAACGATTATCAAGAGTAGGTATTTTACCAATTCACATAAGACACGGGAGAACGTTTTCTAGGTGGCCGCCAGCTTAGTTCGCTTGGAAAGTAGATCTCTGCCTTGTAAGGGCATGGCCGCAGGTTTGATTCCCGGCCGGGCGGATATTTTGCGAAACAGAAAAGCTTCGTTTTCGGAACGGTTGCCTTTCTCCTATCCTATCTTCCTTCTCTCTCGCTTTTGGGACGATACAACCTCAGCAGTTACAGTTCCCTCTACGGTTTTAGTGACGGGTTTTACCCTCCGTTCGGTGGCAAGCTACTCGCCTCATATTACCCTCACCCAGCCTGAGTGGAGCCGGGAAAAGCCATCAGCACGCGATTGCTCAGATGGTCCCAGAATACTGAAGTTCCTGTCCCGGAAGACAGAAAGGTCCCACAAGACTGAAGTTCCTGTCCCGGAAGACAGAAAGGTCCCAGAAGACTGAAGTCTACTATAGGCACTTAACCTTCGACTGTACTTTACAAAAGAGCATGGTTCAGAGCATAACTTGATTTAAACTATCTGAAACAAACTTAAACATCCAACAAGTAACGACTTTGAACTTCCACCCGAAGTAAAAACCCCCAGCCCAATATTTCAACGATGAAAATGAAAATTGTACTTGGAAACTTTTTCTCCCCGGAAAGAAAATCCTAGGCAAAATCCCGAGCAGATTATAACAGAAAAGTCCCACAAGACTGAAGAGGTCCATGTGAAAGTTATAATGGGAAATTTAAAGTTTTCTTCTTGAATTTACTTAGAATGTAATTCCTCTATGTGTGTATTGTACATTTTGCATTGTTCCTGTTGATACATGATCCTGGAGATTTTTCACTCCACCTAACCCGACGTACATTCCTAGCTGAGCTACTTCACTGGCAATACTTGCAGCTAAGGAGCTTGGTATGTCACATCAGGGGAGCTGAGCTTTTGAAGATCTTTCTTACATGTCTAATTCTCCAATTGTGAAAGAAATTAAGGAAGAGGAGGAGGAGGAAAAGGAGAAAGAGGAAGAAGAAAAAAAATCTGATTCTTTCTAATAATGTGATTCTCATGTTCTTGTTCGTATTTGTAGGTTTCTTATTTTACTTGATTATTTGATTAATCTTAGACATATTTACCATGTAGAGGTAAAAGCAATATTAAAGTACTTACTCTAACAACTTTGACGGTTTTGTAATGCCTAATAGACTCTTGGGTAGAAAATCATCACCTGGCGAGTTTGTCTGGGGCGTTCTCTACCACCTAACCCTTTATTATTATGTATGGGGGGGGGGGATAAAATGTCGTGCCTTGACTGAGTAGAGACCTACTTCTTTTTATCAGGCGATGTTTTGACCACTACGCCACTGAAGCAGGTTTTCTCCAACTACAGAAGTCAGACACTCAAGTATTCATCTCAGGTCCAAGCGTGTCAGACAGCTCATAACTGCTCGTTACATCCCGGGCTCGATGCCCCAAACGGACACGAAAATTTCCCTCCCCAAGGTATCAATCAAATACGGTATTCCCTCTTCTGAGACGGACGATTACCTTCTGCTCCCTCGCCCTTCCTGGGAAATTTCCAATGTGTAATTTCTTCCCGTTTTCATTCTCCCTGTTTTTTCCCCCTCTCTTTATTCTCTGTGCCAATCAATTGGTAATACAGTTTTCAACGGGGTGCCTTCTGTTTGAGCTAATCAGTAATGGTCTCGCTTAAGTCCAATTCCCACTATCTGCAGAACAGGTCACGCTCCAATCAAATACAGTCAATTCTCACTGGCGATTTCTCAATAAGCTTACACAATAGGCTCCTTAGAAACGTAAACCATCCTTCATAGATATGTAGTCAATTCATAGATATGGTCTCGCTTAAGTCCAATTCCCACTATCTGCAGAACAGGTCACGCTCCAATCAAATACAGTCGAATTCTCACTGGCGATTTCTCAATAAGCTTACACAATAGGCTCCTTAGAAACGTAAACCATCCTTCATAGATATGTAGTCAATTCATAAAATCTTATCCTGTCACTAGTAGCTACTCAGGCTCCTTAAAAACAAAACCCTTGGATCAAAGTCAATCCATTGCCTTAGAACACAAATTTCCCTTGATTTGGCGGGGCTTTTGCCTTCTCACTAAGTCCACCCATGCGTATATCCCTTTTGGATCAAAGTCAATCCATTGCCTTAGAACACAAATTTCCCTTGATTTGGCGGGGCTTTTGCCTTCTCACTAAGTCCACCCATGCGTGATTTTGAGATTAGTAACTTAAAAAATCGGCTCCTTAGAATTAAAAACCATATCCTTTGGATTGTAGTCAACCATGCATCATCTTTGTGGCATATAAAAAATATCCCTTGAAAAAATTCAAAGCATTATTTTTTTCTTTCATTCTTTAGTTCCTTTCAACAAGTTCACCCTGTATGTGAAGATGTCATTTAGGATTATTTTTTTACCTCTACTCTGTTTTCAAATTGAAAACTTTGGTAGCGTTCAGAATTTTAAATTGTCGGACGGCGGAATTTTTCTATCGAGATGTAGAGAGAGGTTACGTGATGTTTCAAACCCGGGGATCTGTCTTTGAGTTCTAATGTCTAAACCTGGAATATATGTATATCGAACTCTGACGTCCAAACTCCAATCGCTACTGAACCTGGAATAGATATGTAACTCTAAAAGTCTAAACTTCAATATAAAAAGGAATTTTAATTGTGTTAAGCATAAATGCTTGTCACAAATGTCATTCCCTGCTTAATGCACTACGCTAAATTTTAAGGCTTGACTTGGACTCGAACCACCAACCTCCAGATCCGAAGTCCACTGCGCTAACCACTACACCACTGAGGTTAGTCTAAACTTCAATATATCTAATATTAACGTCTAATATGTAGGGCCGTATTTAGCGGGGGGGGGGGGGGCGGATGGGCTCGCCCCTTTTTCATTCCTAGCAGAGCTACTTCACTAGAACTACTTGCAGCTACGAGCTTGGTATGTCACATCAGGGGGGGATTGGGCTTTTGAAGATCTTTCTTACATGTCTAATTCTCCAATTGTGAAAGAAATTATGAAGGAGGAGGAGGAGGAGGAAAAGGAGAAAGAGGAAGAAGAAAAATCTGATTATTTCTAATGAAGTCAGTCTCATTTCCTTGTGTCGTGTCTGTAGGTTTCCTAATTTACTTGATTATTATTACCATGTAGAGGTAGAGACATTAGGAAAGTGCACAACGTCGAGTCACCGATGCGACGGTTGGGTAATGTCTAACTCTAATGGACTCTTGAGTGGAAAATCATCACCTGGCGAGGTTGTCTGAGGCGTTCTCTACCACCTAACCCTTTATTCTTACGTATGTGCGGAAAATGTCGTGCCTTGGCTGAGATGGAAGTCTTTTTAATCAGGTGACCGTTTTGACCACTACGCCACTGAGGCAGGTTTTCTCCAACTACAGAAGTCAGACGCTCAAGTATTCATCTCAGGTCCAAGCCTGTCAGACAGCTCATAACTGCTCGTTACATCCCGGGCTCGATGCCCCAAACGGACACGAAAATTCCCTCCCCAAGGTATCAATCAAATACGGTATTCCCTCTTCTGAGACGGACGATTACCTTCTGCTCCCTCGCCCTTGCTGGGAATTTTCTAATGTGTAATTTCTTCCCGTTTTCATTCTCCCTGTTTTCCCCCTCTTTTTATTCTCTGTGCCAATCAATTGGTAATACAGTTTTCAACGGGGTGCCTCCTGTTTGAGCTAATCAGTAATGGTCTCGCTTAAGTCCAATTCCAACTATCTGCAGAACAGGTCACGCTCCAATCAAATACAGTCAATTTCTCACTGGCGATTTCTCAATAAGCTTACACAATAGGCTCCTTAGAAACGTAAACCATCCTTCATAGATATGTAGTCAATTCATAAAATCTTCTCCTGTCACTAGTAGCTACTCAGGCTCCTTAAAAACAAAACCCATATCCCTTGGATCAAAGTCAATCCATTGCCTTAGAACACAAATTTCCCTTGATTTGGCGGGGCTTTTGCCTTCTCACCAAGTCCACCCATGCGTGATTTTGAGATTAGTAACTTAAAAAACCGGCTCCTTAGAATTAAAAACCATATCCTTTGGATTGTAGTCAACCATGCATCATCTTTGTGGCATATAAAAAAAATCCCTTGAAAAAAAAAATTCAAAGCATTATTTTTTTCTTTCATTCTTTAGTTCCTTTCAACAAGTTCACCCTGTATGTGAAGATGTCATTTAGGATTATTTTTTTACCTCTACTCTGTTTTCAAATTGAAAACTTTGGTAGCGTTCAGAATTTTAAATTCTTCGGACGGCGGAATTTTCCTATCGAGATGTAGAGAGAGGTTACGTGATGTTTCAAACCCGGGGATCTGTCTTTGAGTTCTAATGTCTAAACCTGGAATATATATCGAACTCTAACATCTAAACTCCAATCGCTACTCAACCTGGAATAGATATGTAACTAAAAGTCTAAACTTCAATATATCTAATATTATTATATTAACGTCTAATATGTAGGGCCGTATTTAGCGGGGGGGGGGGGGGGGGGGTGTGGCCGCGCTTAATGCCACTAACGCTCTAAATTTTTAAGGCTTGACTTGGAACTCGAACCACCACCTATCCAGATCCAATCCACTGCGCTAACCACTACACCAACTGAGGTTAGTCTAAACTCTCGAAATATAGTCTAATATTTAACGTCTAATATGTAGGTGGGGTGGATTGGGGGGGGGGGGGGGGGTCGATTGGACTCGCCCTTTATTTTCACACCAAGTCCCTATATGGAAAATTAAAATAACGAGTCGAAATAAAAGCACGTAATGAAATAAACGAGGAATTCTGGAAAACCACAGCATATTCCACTTCGTTGTTCCTGGACCACATTTTAAAAACGTGGTCATTTACGATAATATTAATTTCTACAATTCTACATATAGCCAGACGTAAGTAACTAGCAAGGTAGGAACAAAGAACTAGAAACTAACCTCTCCTACACGCATACCTATACAGTATCTACTATCTACATTACCTCGGTACTTATTTTGCCCGAAATTCTTTTGTTTCAAAATTTATTGGACTTTTGCTATCTGCAACCACTGAGGTGGCTAAGGCAAACTATTTCGTACCTATACGCTACTTTGCCAACACAAGATACCTATACAGCTTATAAGGTACCTACAGCTGTGGTGGTTGACTGCAGTTCAGGACGAGCCACATAAAAATGGCTAGAGACCATCACCCTGGTGTATGGCAGAAAACAAAGATATCCTTTCTTTATTCTGCCATCAACATTCGGGTACAGCTGACGCCGCTACAACAACAGCTTATTAGGTGATGTTTCCGTACTCACTGTATCTGTTTTACCCTCCAATTCTGTGTGAGCATGGGAGTGAGTAGACCTCTGTGAGAATGGGTGTGAGAGATTCTACCTCTGTGAGAATGGGTGTGAGAGATTCTGCCCCCTCCGCCTTTGAGTATGAACTATTTTAGACCCAGAAGTTTTTTTTTTCAACTTCATTCTTGGATTCTTGATGCAAAATGTAGGTATGCCAGGGAGCATATTTATTATAGGTACCTATGTCAGACTGTGATGGAGGGAGGTATATTGTGTGGGTGTGAGTGGGAATTCAGTACAGTATGTTGCAGAGGTTTAGAAACATCCGTGACTTTGGACTGTTGTGGAGTATTTGTCAGAGGGAATTGTAACAACGGAGGTCTTATGGTCCCGAAATCGAAAAAAAAGGAGGACAGGATAGGAGAAGGCGAGCCGTTCCGAGAACGAACATTATCCGTTTAGGATAAACGGTTTTTGTTTTGAAACCTTAACCTGGAATTGAAACCGAGACCTAGCGTTTGCAAGACCGGCGGGCTACCCTCCAAGTTACGTACTAGGCTGACTTTCAATTACTTTATTTTCCAAAAGATTACAGTAATGTAATTTAAAAAAAAAGCAACTCTAAAGTTCAACGGAAACGGAAGGCACTGAATAGCAGCACTACTGCACTAACCAGAAGGTCCAAGGTGGTTGTCCTATAGAAGGTCCTTTTGCAAACAAGCGCATTACCAGTGTGGACCAACCATTTGGCCACTGTCTCCATTTCTAAACCCTGTGCAAGCTTTCAGAAGCCCCCTATATCAAATACATTGTATCACACACAAAGGTAGTATTGTATAAATAGTTGACAATCCCCGCCATTCCCTGCTCCCAGGAATTCAAAGTGATGTGGGTAAAGAGAAAAAACATTTGACTGTTTTGTTTATCTGATGTTTGACTATTTAAAAAATCCACTACTACACCCTAACAAATCGTTGGGTTGTAGTAACAATAGGTAGATATAGGTACATAGGTGGGTAATCGTTAGGTAGCTATAAAAAAAATAATAATAATAATAAAATAAAAAAATCGTTGTTTATGGCCGTTGCCTCACTTTGAATTCAAACAGTGAAGCGATTAAACCCAGCAATCTGCCAGGACAATTTTAATCAAGAGTTGACAAAAAAAAGGAAATCTTCGGGGCCCTATAAAGGTCATTCTTTAAAGTGAGCCCACTCAACTACTAGTTCTACTCTAGGCACTTAACCTTCGACTGTACTTTACAAAAGAGCATGGTTATAATAATAGTGCTTATTTAAACTGCTCGCATAGGACTGAAAAGTCCCTTTACTCCAGCAGTAGGCTACTACTATTATTGTGGTCAAATTCTCAAATTAAGTGAGGATAAAATTCCATACCTCGGCTGGGATTGAACCCACGCCCTCCTGTTTACCAGGCGAGCGCCTTGACCACTACTAAAATTCCATACCTCGGCTGGGATTGAACCCACGCCCTCCTGTTTACCAGGCGAGCGCCTTGACCACTACACCACCAGGACTGGTTCAGAGCATAACTTGATTTAAACTATCCGAAACAAAGTTCAACATCCAACAAGTAACGACTTTGAACTTCCACCCGAAGTAAAACCCCCAGCACAATATTTCAACAATGAAAATGAAAATTGTACTTGGAAACTTTTTCTCGCCGGAAAGAAAATCCTAGGCAAAATCCCGAGCAGATTATAGTCATAGTCACCTCTGCCTACCTCCACCGGGATGTGTGTAGTGTGGAATAAAATGAAATGCTAAATGATGCCATTACGAGACGCTTAAGTAAAAGACTACATCAGAAGCAAGATCCCTTCTAGCGCCAGGGCCAGACTTAGGTATGTTGGTGTCATTGATGAGGGGAAAGGGCATGAATAAAGGTGTAATTTCTATTCAGGGTTGAATAATTATGGATGTGGGTATCCTCTATGGGAGTAATAGCGCGACCAAATTTGCTGCTACGGGAAAGGGTTGTGCCCTGTGCCTCTTTAAAAGATTGTACCTTTTAACAGCTTTCACATTTCTTCAAGGCACATTCTTGCATTTAGTTTAGGTGTATTTTCCGTTTGGGTAAAGCACCTCTGAAGTGACCTGCACTGCTCGAACACGTTGGCTGCCAAAGCATATTCTTTGGTGGTTATCCCCAGGCCCTCATGTATGAAAACATCTCCCTTAAGTGAGAGACGTACTTTTTAGTTCTTGGAATTTTTTCATCAGACAAATAGTACAATTTTACTCATAGGCCTCCTACCATTTAAAATACACAAGCATCCCGTGGCAGCCAATATTACCCATTGGTTAAAAATTCCAAACATATCCAACTCGAAATACAGCTATAATCATATTACATATTATGATTTACTATTAAATTTCATGTATTTGTCTGACTCTCTGAGTCCCCTGATTCGCCCAAACTGAAAACGAACCTGAGTTGGAAGCAGGAAGGCACAAGTTTACAATAATATTCATACAGCTTAAAATTCACGGTGCAATAAAGATTACAGTTTTAAACAATTACTAAGCTTTTGCAAGAGCTAACTATAACTGTACAAGTATTCAAATGCACATTTTATCTCCTGTTTTCTATATCTTTTTCAGCTTTAAGGTTAACCCCGTTGGGTTCGAAAGGACCCAAATGGGCTTGTTTTATGCTACGTTGAACCTTTTCATTTCACCTACTAAGGCCAGCAACTCACTATCAGGTAGACCTGACAGGTACGGCTGAAAAGGTCCGACTGTCAGGTCTACCTGATACATGATGAGTACACTCACTATTATAAACACACACTATCAGGTCAAACTATTAGTGATTGGCTGGCTTAAGGTCCATCGTATTGTAGCAGCCTAGTTAGCTTTTAAGGTCGGAGGTTCGATTCCGCCACGGGCAAACATTATCCTTAACAATTATTTATCCTTAACAATGAAGTTTGTTCTCGGAATGGCTGGCTTTCCTGTTCTCCTCTGAATTTCGTTGTATAAAACAGAGTTCTACTCAGTTCTTATCTTTCCATTTCACCTACTTAAGGCCAGCAACTCACTATCAGGTAGACCTGACAGGTGCGGCTGAAAAGGTCCGACTGTCAGGTCTACCTGATACATGATGAGTACACTCACTATTATAAACATACACTATCAGGTAGAACTGACTCTATCTGGTAGACCTGACACCTGATCAGGTCAACCTAATAGTGAGTGGCTGGCCTAAGGTTCATCGTATTGTAGCAGCCTAGTTAGGTTTTAAGGTCGGAGGGTCCATTCCCAGCATTTCCGCTTGGGGCAAACATTATCCTTAACAATGAAGTTTGTTCTCGGAATGCCTGGCTTTCTCCTATTCTGTCCTCGTTTGAATTTCGTTGTATAAAACAGAGTTCTACCCACTTCTTAGGGTGCACTTCGAATCGAGACTGAGTGTACAGTCTGAGAGAATCACACGGAGGTCTTCTAAAACTGAATGGATTTTGAAAATTACATGTGTAAAACTGAAGATGGCATCATAGTGTACAGTCTGAGAGAATCACACGGAGGTCTTCTAAAACTGAATGGATTTTGAAAATTACATGTGTAAAACTGAAGATGGCATCATGAGATGCTGAAACATGTCGACTCCTTTCCACCAATAAAGTTGTGTTTTTAGTCAAGTGAAGACTTATTTCCTTCTTATTTTTTTAGTATTAATTAGTTTTTGTCATGGTGTATACCGTTTCCAAAAAGTTCAACTGAGTGTAACTTGGTACTCTTTCAAATCTAATAGTATTAATTAGTTTTTGTCATGGTGTATACCGTTTCCAAAAAGTTCAACTGAGTGTAACTTGGTACTCTTTCAAATCTAAACTTTAACGGAATCCAAGCCAGAACAGAAAGCTAGGGGTTAAAGCGAAATTGTAATAACAGCCCAGAGTTTTTCTTCTTCTCCCTCTCATCCTTCCTCTGCCCTCCGCCCTCTCCTCCTTTCCCTTCCTTTAATCCTTCTTCTCCTTCTCTTCTCCCTCCTTCCTTCAATCCCTTATCCAACCTATACTTGTAAAGTTTTTGCAAAATTCAACTTTACTTTTCTTGTGAAATATTTTACGAGAAGTGAAGTGAAGATACAAGCTTTCTCTTTCTCTCTCTCTTTCTCTCTCTCTTCCTCTCTGTCTCTCTCTCTCTTTCCTTCTGTGTCTCTCTCTCTTTTTCCCTCTCTCTCTCTCTTTGTCTCTCTCCCTCTCTCTCTTTTTTTCTCCCTCTCTGTCTTTCCCGCTCTATTTCCTTCCTCTCTCTCTCTCCCTTTCCCCCTCTCATTTTTTTCCTCTCTCTCTCTCCCTCTCCCTTCTTCTCTACATTCCTGTATAACTCCCATTTCGTTTTAAAAAATATAGGTAATACTTGGAACTTGTCTTGATTCTCGAATTAGAGAACTTACCTACCTCCATCACGAATTACATCGCCTTATAATCTCTCCTGTCTAACAACTTTTCAAAGGCCTTAAAAGCTCAAAGTTCAGAGTATGAAGGGAACCATGCAGGAAATGTTGTTCTTTTTTATCTCCCGTACACCGGGGTGATGGTCTGTAGCCATGTTTAATTGGCTCGTCCTGAACCGCAGTCAACCACGGCTTGAGGACAAGAAAAGTAAAGATGTGTTTATTCAATAAAAGTAGAGAGAACCCTTTAAAGAACTACTAGGTAGGCTGGTTAGGGTTGGCTGTTCTCCCTGTTTATAGTCCCACATCAGTTAGACACTAGTCTACTCTCTGCATCAATTTTTTGGTGTCTGGCCTACAGTAAAGGAGAAAAATGAAGCTCGAAGGGGTGGGCACCGGGCCCCCTCGGCCCTCCCCTAATATGGCCCTGGATGATACCTATACTAAGTCGAAAACACATTTTCTTTGTTTCCAGGAAATCGCGGCGATTCTCATCAGCTTCGACAAACATGCAGAGTGGCAATCCAAAGAAGTTCGAATCAGGTAAGTTCTTTCACTCGGCCGGGAATCGAACTCCAGACCTCGGGTGTGCAAGCTAACAGCCAACCGACTCGAAAAAGATATTACTCGCAGCGAAGAAAGACCTCCTTAAGGACTGGAGAAAGAAATGGAAGAGTGGGGTACAGAATGTTATTTCACGCCGCGAAGGAAGGGTAGGTACTCCTTAGCCGCGAAGGAAGGTACTCCTTAACAGCGAAGAAAGTGCTCCTTAGTTGCGAAGAAAGTGTTCCTTAAAAGAATGGAAAAGAGGGTATGATTTCACGCCGCGAAAAAAGTACTCCTTAAGGAGGGTAGAAGGATAAACGTAAGGGTTTGACATAGGCCACATAGGGAAGAAAGTGACGATTAAAATTAACTACCCCTGGGCCTGGGGAATTTGTAGAAAGGGGAAGAAAGACGAAAAGATGAACAAGAAAAAAACAGGTAAGGACTGGAGAAAGAAATGGAAGAGTGGGGTACAGAATGTTATTTCACGCCGCGAAGGAAGGTACTCCTTAACAGCGAAGAAAGTGCTCCTTAGTTGCGAAGAAAGTGTTCCTTAGGAGAATGGAAAAGAGGGTATGATTTCACGCGGCGAAAGAACTATTCCTTAAGGAGGGTAGAAGGATAAGCGTAAGGGTGGGACATAGGGTGTGATTTCACGCCGCGAAAAAAGTGACGATTAAAATTAACTACCCCTGGGCCTGGGGAATTTGTAGAAAGGGGAAGAAAGACGAAAAGATGAACAAGAAAAAAACAGCAAGTTTTTTTTCTTTTTTTTTTAGTACAGTCAAATCTGGATGATTGAGAATTTGAGGGATGGGTTTTTTCCTGACTTATAGGTGCTACTTCAATTAATTGTAGAGTTTCTCAATCAGAGATATTTCGTTTAGAATCCTTCTCGTTTATAGAGCGAAGTTTTTACTATGTAGGCACAGACAGAAAAGAGTTGTTCACTTCCTTTTCCTATTGTTAGGCCTGTCTCACAGTGGAATAGGTTTGGTTTCGCAGTCGCTTGCCAAACCAAACCTATTGCAAATGATAGAAACCCTCTACCTACAGACTTTATATCATTTTCAGTTTTCTCATTCCTCAAGGTCGACTGTAGTACATTTTTTTTTTTTTTTTTTTTTTTTTTTTTTTAAGCGGGGGGGTTCTGAGAAAGAACTTTACCCGTTCAGGATAAAATCCGCCCCGGGCGGGAATCGAACCCGCGGCCTAGGGCTTACAAGGCAGACGCGCTAACAACCTAGCTAACTAGGCTGACTCATTGTACTTTGGAAGGGTAGTCGTGAAACTTTTATAGTAGAGCGTATTCGCCTGAAAAACCAAACCTACATAATTATGATTATTAACAGTCTTATTAATTTATTACGTTAAAAAAAGTTGAAACTCCTCTCGAAATTCCGGTTTAATTTAAATCTGTAAATCATGACTTATGCCCGCCACTCACTTTCAGACCGTCTGACAGACCAAGGCTGTCAGGCGGTCTGAGCGCGATTGGCGGACATTAGATTTTCAGTGGACAATTTAGACAAAGTCAGAAGTTACCAAAGAATTCGACTAACAGGGGGAAAAAGTACAAAGAAATTCGACTACAAAGCTTCGATACAGTTGTAAGTTAAACAAAACAGGAGCCAAGGGAGGGAAAAGTTTGCTACAAAGTTTTACAAAAAAAAAAAAAAAAAAAAAAAAAAAAAAAAAAGTCTTTTTTAAACAAAAAAAAAAAGAAAGGGGAGAATTTTTT
>NW_007377687.1:146081-156993 GCF_000475195.1 Diaphorina citri
TCTCTCTCTCTCCCTCTCTCTTCTACTATTCAAAGATCACACAGTGTTATGTTACACAACATAAACAGGTGACCATAGCATATGCACAAGAAGACGATAACATATGCACCTTGGACGATAACATATGCACACACATAAATTGGAACACAGAATGGACACCGACATTTGAGTGACAGATGGACAGATGGGATAGTCAACATTTGGAAGAAACTTGCATCGTAAATTGGAAACCTGGTTGAGGAAAACCTTGACTGTCCACTCAAATGCAACTTGTTAAGGAGCTTTCAGCGAATTAAACCTTTTGAGTCTGTGTGGTGAAAGTTTTTGTCCGTCTTGTGAAAATCTAGTCACTCTCGGGGGCCTGTCTAATAGACCTGGATCTCAAGCTTTTTCCGCCACACACGTTCAGATGATTTGACAGACTGTGGATTCGGTATTGGACTGTGGATCTGATGAGGGTTTGAATCCTGGGCCGGACATAAATATCCTAGTATCTGTATACTTTGTATTAGAATTCTCGTAGAGTTTGTATATGCTTAACCCGTCTTTGAGGAATTAGTTAGGTGTACAACTAAGCCCTAATGTGGACTTTTTGTGTACGAGAGTCAGCTCCCATGGCGTAGTGGTCACTGCGCTCGCCTTGCACGCGGGAGACCCGGGTTCGATTCCCGGCGGGGTCAAGAAATTGCACAAGATTGGACGAGGAAGAGAAGAAGGGATGTGAAAGGAGAAAAGAGAATCAGGTGGAAGGAGTTATAATAAGGAAGAGGAAGACTCCCGTTCCAGGAAAGGAAAGGGAGATAATTTGAGGCTTCTGCCGTTTTCCATTGTACAGACGAAGTCCTATAAGATTTGTGGTCAGGAGGTCAGGAGTTTAAGTCTCGCTGTTTGTTTTTTCAAACTGTTCAAAATGAATTCAAATGATTTTGCCTGGAAGAATTTTCGACCTTAAATAATGTAACAGTTTATAACAGGGGGAATTCCTGATGATTTATATTTGAATCTGGAAATTGGGCCATTTTGTCTGAACGAGTGAAGACGACGAAGAACATTTTATTTGTTGTCAAATCTAAGCATCGAACCCTGGATTTTGACCTTATCCATTCTGAATAAAACTTGACTTGCAAAAAAAATCCATGTACCTAGGTACCTATTGTTTGTACATAAATGTAGCTATACTTACTATTCTGTCTTTGTCTCTGCCTCCTCTCTTTTTGCCCCAAGTGTCTTCTCCTCCTCTTTTTCTCTCTCTCACCCTCCCTTCCTCCTCTTTTTCTCTCTCTCACCCTCCCTCTATCTCTTTCTTTCCCTCCTTCACTCTCTCTCTCTCATTCCCTTCCTCTCTCTATCTTTTCTCTCTCCCTCCCTCTTCTCTCTCTCTCCCTCTCTCTTCTACTATTCAAAGATCACACAGTTTTATGTTACACAACATAAACAGGTGACGATAGCATATGCACAAGAAGACGATAACATATGCACCTTGGACGATAACATATGCACACACATAAATTGGAACACAGAATGGACACCGACATTTGAGTGACAGATGGACAGATGGGATAGTCAACATTTGGAAGAAACTTGCATCGTAAATTGGAAACCTGGTTGAGGAAAACCTTGACTGTCCACTCAAATGCAACTTGTTAAGGAGCTTTCAGCGAATTAAACCTTTTGAGTCTGTGTGGTGAAAGTTTTTGTCCGTCTTGTGAAAATCTAGTCACTCTCGGGGGCCTGTCTAATAGACCTGGATCTCAAGCTTTTTCCGCCACACACGTTCAGATGATTTGACAGACTGTGGATTCGGTATTGGACTGTGGATCTGATGAGGGTTTGAATCCTGGGCCGGACATAAATATCCTAGTATCTGTATACTTTGTATTAGAATTCTCGTAGAGTTTGTATATGCTTAACCCGTCTTTGAGGAATTAGTTAGGTGTACAACTAAGCCCTAATGTGGACTTTTTGTGTACGAGAGTCAGCTCCCATGGCGTAGTGGTCACTGCGCTCGCCTTGCACGCGGGAGACCCGGGTTCGATTCCCGGCGGGGTCAAGAAATTTGTATCATGCAAATGATTGATTCCGTGACTGGCCGTTACGGGGCCCACTCAGCCTCGTGAGGAAAATGAGTAGCTATGACATATAAATGCGCATAGCGACCGGTGCCAGCATGGTAGGTAAACATTGGATTTTAGGATTATTGAGATATTGGAAAAATCCTACAATGCTGCAGTGAGCACCAAAGTTGTGACATAAACATAATAACACAAAGAAACAGCATTTACATTGTAATAATAAAGGAAGGACGGACTAAAAATTGCGATTTACCCAGAGGGCCATCGAGAGATGCCACATAGGGTGTGATTTTACTCCGCGAAGAAAGTGACGATTAAAATTAACTACCCCTGGGCCTGGGGAATTTGTAGAAAGGGGAAGAAAGACGAAAAGATGAACAAGAAAAAAACAGCAAGTTTTTTTTCTTTTTTTTTTAGTACAGTCAAATCTGGATGATTGAGAATTTGAGGGATGGGTTTTTTCCTGACTTATAGGTGCTACTTCAATTAATTGTAGAGTTTCTCAATCAGAGATATTTCGTTTAGAATCCTTCTCGTTTATAGAGCGAGGTTTTTACTATGTAGGCACAGACAGAAAAGAGTTGTTCATTTCCTTTTCCTATTGTTAGGCCTGTCTCACAGTTCACAGTGGAATAGGTTTGGTTTCGCTGTCGCTTGCCAAACCAAACCTATTGCAAATGATAGAAACCCTCTACCTACAGACTTTATATCATTTTCGTTTTCTCATTCCTCAAGGTCGACTGTAGTACATTTTTTTTTTTCTTTCTTTTTTTTTTTAAGCGCGAGAGCTACAAAGGTCGTTAATAATAACGATTATCGTCGTCAAAACAATAAACATTAACGTTATGAGAAAGGAAAGCCAAGTGGCAAGAAGTGAGTCGTTAAGTTTGAGGGGGAGGAAAATTAATACAAATTTGATGAGGTTGAAAAGACACGAGATGTTATTGCTCCTCCTCCTCCTCTTCTTCTTCCTCTTATTCTTCTTTCCGCTTTTTCTTTAACTTCTTCTTTCTTATTCTTCTTTCCTTTTGTTCTCCTTCTTTCCTTTTGCTTGTTCCTTTTGTCCTTCTTCTTCCCTTTTGCTTGTTGTTCTTCTTTTTTTTTCATCTCCAAAGTGGAAAGATGAATGAATAATGAAGTGGCAGCCGATGGAGGAGGGATAGCTCTTATTCTTTCTTTTTCTTTCCGCTTTTTCTTTACCTTCTTCTTTCTTATTCTTCTTTCCTTTTGCTTGTTCCTTTTGTCCTTCTTCTTCCCTTTTGCTTGTTCTTCTACTTCTTTTTTTTTTTTCATCTCCAAAGTGGAAAGATGAATGAATAATGAAGTGGCAGCCGATGGAGGAGGAAAATAAAGAGGATGGGGAAGAGAGAGGAGAGGGAAGAGCAGAAGATTGGACGAGGAAGAGAAGAAGGGATGTGAAAGGAGAAAAGAGAATCAGGTGGAAGGAGTTATAAGGAAGAGGAAGACTCCCTTTCCAGGAAGGGAAAAGGAGATAATTTGAGGCTTTTGCCGTTTTCCATTGTACAGTCGAAGTCCTATAAGATTTGTGGTCAGGAGGTCAGGAGTTTTAGTCTCGCTGTTTGTTTTTTCAAACTGTTCAAAATGAATTCAAATGATGAATTCATTTTGAACTTCAAATGATTCAAAATGAATTCAAATGATTTTGCCTGGAAGAATTTTCGACCCTAAATAATGTAACAGTTTATAATAGGGGGAATTTCTGATGATTTATATTTGAATCTGGAAATTGGGCCATTTTGTCTGAACGAGTGAGGACGACGAGGAATATTTTATTTGTTGTCAAATCCAAGAATCGAACCCTGGATTTTGACCTTATCCATTCTGAATAAAACTTGACTTGCAAAAAAAATCCATGTACCTAGGTACCTATTGTTTGTACATAAATGTAGCTATACTTACTATTCTGTCTTTGTCTCTGCCTCCTCTCTTTTTGCCCTAAGTGTCTTCTCCTCCTCTTTTTCTCTCTCTCACCCTCCCTCTATCTCTTTCTTTCCCTCCTTCACTCTCTCTCTCTCATTCCCTTCCTCTCTCTATCTTTTCTCTCTCCCTCCCTCTTCTCTCTCTCTCCCTCTCTCTTCTACTATTCAAAGATCACACAGTTTTATGTTACACAACATAAACAGGTGACGATAGCATATGCACAAGAAGACGATAACATATGCACCTTGGACGATAACATATGCACACACATAAATTGGAACACAGAATGGACACCGACATTTGAGTGACAGATAGGATAGTGTTTGGGTCAACATTTGGAAGAAACTTGCATCGTAGTAAACCTTGACTGTCCACTCAAATGCAACTTGTTAAGGAGCTTTCAGCGAATTAAACCTTTTGAGTCTGTGTGGTGAAAGTTTTTGTCCTCCTCCTCTTTTTCTCTCTCTCACCCTCCCTCTATCTCTTTCTTTCCCTCCTTCACTCTCTCTCTGATTCCCTTCCTCTCTCTATCTTTTCTCTCTCCCTCCCTCTTCTCTCTCTCTCTCTCTCTCCCTCTCTCTTCTACTATTCAAAGATCACACAGTGTTATGTTACACAACATAAACAGGTGACCATAGCATATGCACAAGAAGACGATAACATATGCACCTTGGACGATAACATATGCACACACATAAATTGGAACACAGAATGGACACCGACATTTGAGTGACAGATGGACAGATGGGATAGTCAACATTTGGAAGAAACTTGCATCGTAAATTGGAAACCTGGTTGAGGAAAACCTTGACTGTCCACTCAAATGCAACTTGTTAAGGAGCTTTCAGCGAATTAAACCTTTTGAGTCTGTGTGGTGAAAGTTTTTGTCCGTCTTGTGAAAATCTAGTCACTCTCGGGGGCCTGTCTAATAGACCTGGATCTCAAGCTTTTTCCGCCACACACGTTCAGATGATTTGACAGACTGTGGATTCGGTATTGGACTGTGGATCTGATGAGGGTTTGAATCCTGGGCCGGACATAAATATCCTAGTATCTGTATACTTTGTATTAGAATTCTCGTAGAGTTTGTATATGCTTAACCCGTCTTTGAGGAATTAGTTAGGTGTACAACTAAGCCCTAATGTGGACTTTTTGTGTACGAGAGTCAGCTCCCATGGCGTAGTGGTCACTGCGCTCGCCTTGCACGCGGGAGACCCGGGTTCGATTCCCGGCGGGGTCAAGAAATTTGTATCATGCAAATGATTGATTCCGTGACTGGCCGTTACGGGGCCCACTCAGCCTCGTGAGGAAAATGAGTAGCTATGACATATAAATGTGGAGACACAGTGGGCCTGAGGGTGAGGAGAAAAAGGTGGGAGAACTGTAGAATTGGAGGAAGAAAATGAGTGAGAGGTTGGAGAAAGAGAAGGGGAAGAAAGAAAAGGACTAAGGAGTGAAGTGGAGAAAACGACAAAGAACTGTACGTAAAGTAAGGAGATTGGAGTGAGAAGTTTTGGAGTAAGAGAAGGGGGTAAGGCTGGAGGACTGTAGAATTGGAGAAAGAAAAGGAGTGATAAATGCAGAAAAATAACGAAGAACTGTAGAGGAAGAGATTGGCGTGTGAAGGAAGTTGGAGAAAGAAAAAGATTGAGAAGTTGAAGAAAGAGATAGGGGAAGAAAGAAAAAGAGTTAGAACTTTGGAGTAAGAGAAGGGGGTAAGGCTGGAGGACTGTAGAATTGGAGAAACTAAAGGAGTGATAAATACAGAAAAACGACGAAGAACTGTACGTAAAGTAACAGATTGGCGTGTGAAGGAAGTTGGAGAAAGAAAAAGATTGAGAAGTTGAAGAAAGAGAAGGGGAAGAAAGAAAAAGAGTTAGAAGGGGAAAGAGGAGGAAGAATTGAGGAGAAAAGAGGCATGTGGAAATGGAGAAAGAAGGAAGGAGGTAAAAGTTACGTTGGAGGTGAAAATGAGAGGTATGAGAAAGGAGGAGAAAAAAGGAAGATGAAGAGGAGAAGGAGACAAATATGAAATACATTTTTTTATGTTACAAATATTTTTTTGTATGTGTTCATTGTGAAAAAGACAGATGAACGGGAAACAGAAATGAACAAACGTTTGATGTAATGTTCGGACGTAAAGGTTCTCGTACCTACATTTAGAATTCAGAGCATTTTAGAGGAGGAAGTATACCTACTCCTAGTAGTAGGTACGATACTCGTATCACGAAAAAAATGCTAGAATAGGCTACCTACAGTCCATACCTATCTCCAAAACTACATACTTAACTACCTACATACATACCTACCTATGATGTTTCCATCAAAGACCCCTCATTCATCAGCGTTGTTAATGTTTGCTTATAAAAAAGCTGAAACTACCCATGGCTATGTAATTATGTTTGTAGGTATCAGGGCCGTATCTAAGGGGGAGGAGGGGGAGGCCCGGTTCTCGGAACGGCTGATGTTCTTAATCCTATCCTCTCTTACTCTCTTGGATGTTGGAACGAGAAAACTTGTGTTTTTGCAGCTCCCTCTATCAGAAATCTAACGACTAGAATGACAACAGGGGAAAAAGAATACAAGCACATGGGAGAGAGAGAGAGAGAGAGAGAGAGGAGAGAGAGAAGGACAAACAAAAAAGACATAAAATTGAATATCAATGACCAAAAGTCAAAGTCTGGGTGTAGGTTGAAAACATATTTGAAGAGAAAATAGAAGAAGTGAGAAAGAGAGATAGGAAGGTAGAGAGAGGGAGGTAGGTAAAGAGGAGAGAATGAGCGAGAGAGATTGAGAAAGAAGAAGAAGAAGAAGAGAGAGAGAGAGAGAGAGAGAGAGAGAGAGAGAGAGAGAGAGAGAGAAAAGAAGGAAGGAAGGGAGAGTGGGAGAGGAATAAAAAACTGCACTTATTTATTGTTTTAATTTTCAGTAGCATTTTGAGATTTTCCTTTGGACATGTTCTGTATGGTGTTTTTATAGACGTTGGGTGAACTCTTCACTTCCACCCTCTGTGCTGTAGTGGTTGGTGGTTCGAGTCCGAGTCAAGTCATTAAATTTAGTGTATTAAGCGGGGAACGACATTTATAACAAGCAGTTATTCGTAACACAATTAAATTCCTATTCAGACTTGTAAAGATTTCAAACCAAATGCCCAGTGAAATCGTCTCAAAAAAGGACTTAATATCAATCTTAGAGAGCCCAAGTAGGTATGTAAAAAGTTAAGGAACTCGCTAGCGCTTCGCCCCGCCAAGTCAAAACAGTTTGTTTGCGCTATCATGAATTACCTGGAGATGTGACTAAGAGCCTGTCCTTTTAAGCGCTAGGTAATAGGCTCCATTCCCAACCCGGGGCGAATTTTATCCTAAACAGATAAGGTTTGTTCTTGGAACGACTGGTTTTCTCCCATCCTGTCCTGCTTCTCTCATCGATTTCGGGACTACAAGACCTTCGTCCCTCTATCAAACATTCAAACCTCTCATGGCCGCTGAGAGTTAACACAGTGTCAAGGGCTTTCTTTGACATCATCGATGTGACACAGGTCAGTATTTCCCAAGGTGTGTCCAAACTTCGTCGACCGGCCATCTATTATCGATGTCGACTGAACCGTCCACACTGCCTCGACAACATAGTTTTATCTCGTCGATCGACTAGGTTTGGACCCACCTTCAAACTCTGCTTGGATTAAGTGAAAACTCTCTGTAGTATTATCGGGCATTAAAGTTCTGCCTTGCTTTTGGTATGAACTCAGAATAGGGTGAGTTACTGAAGAGGCGATATTTATGTGCTTCGTACGGGGTCTTGTTTTTCTTTTATTTTTGTTCGGAAGTAGTTCGCTAAGGTTCCTGTATTTGGTTGGTTTTGTTGCATTAGTTTTCCTGTTTTTGAAGTAAGTATTACAAGTTGGAGGTTTATTTTTCATTAATTTGTTCTGAAGTAATTCGCTCAGGTAACTGTTCCAAGTCTTAAAGTTTTTGAAGTTGCGCTAGGTATTTTTTTTTAAAGAGGTTTGACAGAGGGAACTGTAACTGCTATGGTCTTATCGTTCCGAAATCGAAGAGAGAAGGAAGACAGGATAATTTATTACATTACGAAACTAAAAAGAAACTTTAACGATCACTCAAGTTAAGTGACGTTTTCTGCGGTTAGTACCTGAACGGGTGACTGTCCGTTCCGTTTACAAAGTTGTTACACTGTTACAGTCAAGTATCTGGCTGGAACAAGCTAAGAAATGATACTAGGAATGCCTACAAGATTTCATCCCGCTACATACATACCTACCTACATACAGTGCCTAGTTAGGTACATAATACATATTAACAACTTTTAGGACTCATCAGGGTAGGTACATACATACCTCTAAATGGATATTTCCAGATTTCCACCCATTTCCCGGTTTTGGACCAATACTTTCTTTGGACCCTGGTTTTGGACCAATACTTTCTCATTATACGTATAGGTTCCCTATGCATACACTCGGTAATGGAAAGTAAAAGCATCCTATATCCGAGGGGCTTAGGGGCCAAACACGGGGGCTTAACTATTGAGCTTTCAGACGGGGCATCAATAACAGCACGGAGTCCCTCTGTACACATTAGCCCAATCTCATTTTCCACGCTGCCGATTTGGAAAAACGTTAAATCTCTTTTAAGCTTTGGAAAATGCATTTGTAGGTTCCCTATACATACACTCGGTAATGGAAAGTAAAAGCATCGTATATCCGAGGGCTTAGGGGCCAAACACGGGGGCTTAACTATTGAGCTTTCAAACGGGGGCATCAATAACAGCACGGAGCCCCTCTGTACACATTAGCCCAATCTCATTTTCCACGCTGCCGATTTGGAAAAACGTTAAATCTCTTTTAAGCTTTGAAAAATGCATTTGATGTTGCTATATGTATTCGTACGAGTATTAGAGGAAGTTGATTTATCCGCTCCACTAGGCGTATCAATCAGGCATCGCATTTATCATATCAGGATCTCATTCTACCTTTGCTTGTCTGATCACCGGCTAACTTGGTCTTGCTGAAGGTCCGGGGTTCGATGATTAAGGCCGTTCGTACATTTTTTTTTCTTTTTAAGAGGTTTGATAATAATAATAATAATGGTTTATTTCTTGTAACTTAAACAATGTAACACTGATAGAAGGAATTGTAACTGTAACTGCTAAGGTCTTATCGTCCCGAAATCGAAGGGAGAAGGAAGACAGGATAGGAGAAAGTCGGCCGTTCTGAGAAAGAACTTTACCCGTTCAGGATAAAATCCGCCCCGGGCGGAAATGCGGCCCAGGGCTTACAAGGCAGACGCGCTAACAACCTAACTATAACTAGGCTGGCTCATCGTACTTTGGAAGGGTAGTCGTGCAACTTTTAGTAGAGCGTAGTCGCCTGAAAAACCAAACCTACATAATTATGATTAACAGTCTTATTTATTACGTTAAAAAAAGTTGAAACTCCTCTCGAAATTCCGGTTCAATTTAAATCTGGGATCTCATTCTATACCTTTGCTTGTCTGATCACCGGCTAACTTGGTCTTGCTGAAGGTCCGGGGTTCGATGATTAAGGCCGTTCGGACATTTTTTTTTTCTTTTTAAGAGGTTTGATAATAATAATAATGGTTTATTTCTTGTAACTTAAACAATGTAACACTGATAGAAGGAATTGTAACTGTAACTGCTAAGGTCTTATCGTCCCGAAATCGAAGGGAGAAGGAAGACAGGATAGGAGAAAGTCGGCCGTTCTGAGAATGAAATGCAAAAAGCATATGAAACAGACAGGTTTTCACAGTTAATAAATTCAAAATACAAAAGGCTGGCTTGGGGAGGAAGAGGTAAGGAAAGGGAGGTATAGGGAGCCTCGGAAATTCGATCACCCTTTTCTCTTAGCTTTGGTAAGGAAGTTTATTTATTTTTATTTCGTACCTAGCTTTTTTTTAAGAAGTTTGACAGAGGGAACTGTAACAGCTATGGTCTTATCGTCCCGAAATCGAAGAGAGAAGGAAGACAGGATAGGAGAAAGCCAGCCGTTCCGAGAACGAACAAGTCTTATCGTCCCGAAATCGAAGAGAGAAGGAAGACAGGATAGGAGGAAAGCCAGCCGTTCCGAGAACGAACATTATCCCCGCCCCGGGCGGGAATCGAACCCGCGGCCTAGCGCTTACAAGGCAGACGCACTACCAACTAAGCTAACTAGGCTGGCAAAGAGAGAAGGAAGACAGGATAGGAGAAAGCCAGCCGTTCCGAGAACAAACATTATCCCATCAGGATAAAATCCGCCCCGGGAATCGAGCCCAGTGGCCTAGCGCTTACAAGGCAGACGCACTACCAACTAAGCTAGCTAGGCTGGCTGAACCTTAACTTAATTTATGCCGACAACCTAGCGCTTACAAGGCAGACGCACTACCAACTAAGCTAACTAGGCTGGCCATTTCACTTCTTGGATTTGGCGTTATTACAAGGCAGATGCACTACCAACTAAGCTAACTAGGCTGGCTGGATCACAAGATTTGACCCGTACAATCCATACACACACACTAAACTTCAAAAATTTCCAGTAAAATTCCCAATAGGGTGGTGCGTACAAAACTGTACTTGGTACAGTTTCAAGTCAATCAGTCCACAGTGTACTGTACTTGGTAGGTACAATATTTCTTTCAAGTTAATCAGTCCAGTAAAAGTAGTTCAAACGTAAGGAGTAATATTTAAGGTAAAAGAAAGTAGAATTTCAGTATCAAGTCGGAGTCTTTGCGAAACACCCTCTTATTTTGAGGAAGAATGGCGAAGTTAAGAGAAGGGGAGGGAGAGGAGGAGAGAGCAGGTTGGGAAAGCTTAATTAGAACAGCTAAAAAAAAAAAAAAAAAAAAAAAAATTTTAATTAAAAAAAAAAAATCGGCAAAATTTTTAAG
>NW_007377687.1:157753-192065 GCF_000475195.1 Diaphorina citri
CACGGGGGTCGGGGGGGGGGGGGCAAGGGGGTATCGGCTGAAATTCAGTAAAAGTTAAAAGTGCATTCGGGGAAAAAAATCTGATGTGAACATCACACGACTTCTATTACATTACGAAACTAAAAAGAAAAAAAATGAAAAACTTTAACGATCACTCAAGTTAAGTGACGTTTTCTGCGGTTAGTATCTGAACGGGTGACTGTCCGTTCCATTTACAAAGTAGTTACACTGTTACAGTCAAGTATCTGGCTGGAACAAGCTGAGAAATGATACTAGGAATATCTATAAGACTTCATCCCGTTACATACCTAATACCTACCATGCCTAGTTAGGTACATAATACATATTAATAACTTTTTGGACTCATCAGTCATCAGGGTAGGTACATACCTCTAAATAGATATTTACAGATTTCCACCCATTTCCCGGTTTTGGACCAATACTTTCTTTGGACCCTGGTTTTGGACCAATACTTTCTCATTATTATTATTATTATTTTTTTTTTTTAAAAGATGAGTGTTTCACCGCCATTTTTATTTCGTAGCAATGAAACAACTGCTACATTAGACGCATATGGTCTGTGTCGTAGCATGCCCATCCCGTAGAATGCCTCTCATCAGATGGGCGAGAAGAGACAAAATACTTCCCATTTAGGTGCTGGGTCAACACGAGAACACCAGAAAGTAACCCATTGAAATATTTGCAATTGAAAAACGATTACAAATTTTTGTCGATGGTGGGATTCGAACCCGGGACCTTCTGCATGGCAAGCAAGCGCGATCGATTTCGGGACAGCAAGACCTTCGTCCCCCTATCAAACATTGAAACCTCTCATGTCCGCTGAGAGTTAACACAGTGTCAAGGGTTTTCTTTTGACGTCATCGATGAGACACAGGTCAGTATTTCTCAAGGTGTGTCCAAACTTCGTCGTCCGGCCATCTATTAACGTCGGCCGATGTCGACTGAACCGTCCACACTGCCTCGACAACATAGTTTTATCTCGTCGATCGACTAAGTTTGGATCCACCTTCAAACTCTGCTTGGATTAAGTGAAAAAAAAAAAAAAAAAAAAAAAAAACTCTCTTTAGTTTTATCGGGTATTAAAATTTTGAACTAGGTTTGGACACACCTTCAAACTCTGCTTGGACTCTGTGGTATGATCGGGCATTAAAGTTCTGCCTTGCTTTTGGTATGAACTCAGAATAGGGTGAGTTACTGAAGAGGCGATATTTATGTGCTTCGTACGGCGCTTACATCAAAACGAGAAAAATCTTGGCATTTGAAACCGAAACCATAATTTTCGAAATCTTTTACTTTACTGGACACGTTCTGAAACTGTGAGCGTTGCCGAGGCGAAATGTCGTATAGGAAAGTGATACATTAATCAATAAAGAAATGCTCTATTCTATTGAACTGTTGGTACAATGGAACAACTTGTTCTAAGCTGACAATCTAAATAAAGCACTACTTATACTTATTAATCAATTATTTGTCAGTTGTTTGATTGTAAGTTAACAAAGGAAAGTGCCTGCTTAGTTATCTTGGAGGTTAGCGTGTCTCGTCTATTTCGTAAGCGCTATTAGGTCGCGGGTTCGCTTCCCACCCGGGGTGGATTTTATCCTAAACAGATGGATAGGGTTCGTTCTCGGTACGGCTGGCTTTCTCCTATCTTGCCCTTCTCTTATTCAATTTCGGAACGATAAGGCCTCAGCAGTTACAGTTCCCTCTATCCTTTATCAAACCGTCAAGTATGATTGAACTACAATTTTACATAGACTGCAATATCTACCTACTAGATTCCTAGATATTTTTACTTTCTGTTACACTAGTATAGCGAGCTATAGGTACTAGTTTTTGTATCATATATGAGAGTTATAAAATTCTTTTCCATCCCAAAGAAGTAGAAAAGAGCAGAACAAATTTGATGACCGCCACGCACGCTCAGACCGTCTGACGGGCGTAGGTCTCGAGGTTTTTCCGCCACACACGTTCCAGACTGTGGTCTGTCAGACTGTCTGACTGATAGAGATTTTCGCCTCAGCAGCGAGCAACTTTTTTCAAGTGGACATTTTATCAAAAAAATGTTCCACACACATATAGAAAGCGAGGAGAGGAAAGCAAACTTTTCTATCTGAAAATTATTTGGATAAAAAAAACTTTCCGAGGTTCTAATAGTTTTTCCTAGGTGTGTTTCCTCACAAGGGCTAGCTAGTATTGAAGGAAAAGTGAAATTGAGGAGCTGGGTGCAAAAAGGGAAATATGGATTTTTTGCCCTTTTTGCGTAAAACGGTTTTTTGAATAAAACGTGGTGCGCTCTTTCTTCCAGCGTTTGAACTGCAGTGATAACTTTTTTTTCGATAAGTTACACCGTTTTTTGTAAACATACTTTTCAAGGATTTTGATGAAAAATTGAAAACTTTAAAGTTAAATATCTCAGTTTGATGATTTTCATTTATTGCCCTTTTTGCACCCAGCTCCTCAATTACAAATGAATAGGGTGCAATAGTCCTATACATACTGGACTCCGCACACAAGAATTTCGTCAGAAACGACCCCCATTTGAATGTAATAACTAATATTGCAAATGAATACACATGTTTTTTAACAATATTTAATAAAAGTTCGCCAGTCTCTGGTTAGCTTGGAGGGTGGCCCGTCAGCCTCGTAAGCATTAGGTCGGGGGTTCGATTCCGCCCGAGGGAATTTTATCCTAAGCCGATAAGGTTTGTTCTCGGAACGGCTGGCTGAATCTTATCCTGTCCTTCTTCTCTCTTCGCATTCGGGTTGATGAGACCTTAGCAGTTACAGTTCCCTCTATCAAACCTAAAAAAATACCTCAGTCCAAAAACTATATCGTCGCCTAGTAATTAGGTCGCGGGTTCGATTCCGCCCGAGGGAATTTTATCCTAAGCCTATAAGGTTTGTTCTCGGAACGGCTGGCTGAATCTTATCCTGTCCTCTCTTCGCGTTCGGGTTGATGAGACCTTAGCAGTTACAGTTCCCTGTATCAAACCTAAAAAAATACCTCAGTCCAAAAACTATATCGTCGCCTAGTAAACAGGAGGGCGTGGGTTCAATCCCAGTCGAGGTATGAAATTTTGTCCTCAATAAAATTTGAGAATTTGACCACAATAATACCTAATAAATAGGTAAAGAGACTTTTTCAGTCCTATGTGAGCAGTATAAAAAATAAGCACTACTATTACTATGATAGGCCTCGTGAGAAGTGTGCTGTATCCAAACCGTCTTCGGCATTTTATTACACTTTAATTTTTATTACAACTTTTGGAGAGCATAGGTAAAGAGACTTTTCAGTCCTATGTGAGCAGTATAAAAAATAAGCACTACTATTATATACTATATGATAGGCCTCGTGAGAAGTGTGCTGTATCCAAACCGTCTTCGGCATTTTATTACACTTTAATTTTTATTACAACTTTTGGAGAGCAGAAAAAAAAACTTAAAGCCCAGAAAAAAACTTCGAGACCATTATTACAGTCTGAATAGAACGGTAGGCTCTTTAAATACAAGCACCAAACTCTTTGAATTTTATACATCTAAAATTTATTCTACGTGAAAAGGCAGTGGCGAAGGTTGGGTGGCAGAGTCGGAGTCACTGAAGTAAGGCAACGTTGAGTAGGACTGATAGTATCCTAAACAGATAAGGTTCGTTTTCTTCCCCCGCCCCGTGTTCAAACGGGGTTGACGTTTTTCGTTAGCCTCTCAATCAGCCCTAGTTAGGATAATTACTTTGGGCTGACATTTGGTTTTGGCTACAAAAATTTTACAAGTGGATGCCCTTCGGACCCAGCATTTGCTATTTCTTTGGCAAGGGAAATTTCAGGCTGGGTATCCTCCCTGTTTCAGTGCAATGGTCCTAAACTAAAATGGACGCGGCACACAACGGATCAGGAAAAGACCGCCTTAACATCTTCCCTGTTTAAAGTCCTCCAGCCAGACCTTCTTAATTTCTATCTAGTAATAAACAATATCTAGATATTGTTAGCTGAATCTGTTGAGAGGTCATTTTATTTGATCTTCGCCCAAGCCTATAGCATTGATAAATCAGTTTCCATTCGGAATCAAGATTTACCGGTATTTTTAAATCGATTTATCTCGGTATCTAGAAGCCGTAGAAGGAAAAGAAAAATTCCGTTGGTCCTCATTTTTCCTCCTCTATGACTTTGAAACATCACCCAAGTAAGCGCAGATCTATTCTCCTCTTGTTCATTTCTTGTCCCCATATTCCCCATATCTCTCCTATACGTTATCGTAATAATATTTTGTTTATTATCTAATAACTATTGGTTATTTTGAGCCTCATTGAATTGCGTTATTTTCTCGTGTGTTCCAGGCCCAAGAGTGGCTCCATGTTGTTGTATTCGAGAAAGAAGGTGCGCTACAGACGGGATGGCTACTCCATATCTCTCCTATAAGTTAGCGTAATAATATTTAGTTTATTATCTAATAACTATTGGTTATTTTGAGCCTCATTGAATTCCGTTATTTTCTCGTGTGTTCCAGGCCCAAGAGTGGCTCCATGTTGTTGTATTCGAGAAAGAAGGTGCGCTACAGACGGGATGGCTACTGCTGGAAGAAGAGGAAGGACGGAAAGACCACACGGGAAGATCACATGAAGCTCAAAGTTCAGGGAACCGAGGTGAGTCACCAGAACATCCCGGGTTCGATCCCCGCCATCGACAAAAAAAAGAAAAAAAAAATGCTCTCGGACGTACAAGTATTTCCATTTTAAATATTTCAACGGATTACTATTTGGTGTTCTCGTGTTGACCCATCACCTAAATGAGATGTATTGTTCCTCATATTGCTTATCTGATGAAAGGCATACTACGGGATGGGCATGCTACGACACAGACCACATGCGTCTATTTTTTTTTTTATTTATTTACGGGATTTGAATCCCATTTTTACATCAAATAACATGGACAAATGAAAATTAAGTAAAATTAAAAATAAATTGAACAAAAGCTACCTAAAGTTATGAAATAGGTAACTACAAAACTTATTACCTTTATATGATACAATGGATACACGTTCCGGTTTTGATCTTATCCGACTCGATTGCTCTCGGACGTACAAGTATTTCCATTTTAAATATTTCAACGGATTACTATTTGGTGTTCTCGTGTTGACCCATCACCTAAATGAGATGTATTGTTCCTCATATTGCTTATCTGATGAAAGGCATACTACGGGATGGGCATGCTACGACACAGACCACATGCGTCTATTTTTTTTTTTATTTATTTACGGGATTTGAATCCCATTTTTACATCAAATAACATGGACAAATGAAAATTAAGTAAAATTAAAAATAAATTGAACAAAAGCTACCTAAAGTTATGAAATAGGTAACTACAAAACTTATTACCTTTATATGATACAATGGATACACGTTCCGGTTTTGATCTTATCCGACTCGAGTTTCGTCCATCTCCGTGGACTCCGAGTCGGATAAGATCAAAACCGGAACGTGTATCCATTGTATCATATAAAGGTAATAAGTTTTGTAGTTACCTATTTCATAACTTTAGGTAGCTTTTGTTCAATTTATTTTTAATTTTACTTAATTTTCATTTGTCCATGTTATTTGATGTAAAAATGGGATTCAAATCCCGTAAATAAATAAAAAAAAAAATAGACGCATGTGGTCTGTGTCGTAGCATGCCCATCCCGTAGTATGCCTTTCATCAGATAAGCAATATGAGGAACAATACATCTCATTTAGGTGATGGGTCAACACGAGAACACCAAATAGTAATCCGTTGAAATATTTAAAATGGAAATACTTGTACGTCCGAGAGCAATTTTTTTTTGTCGATGGCGGGGATCGAACCCGGGATGTTCTGGTGACTCACCTCGGTTCCCTGAACTTTGAGCTTCATGTGATCTTCCCGTGTGGTCTTTCCGTCCTTCCTCTTCTTCCAGCAGTAGCCATCCCGTCTGTAGCGCACCTTCTTTCTCGAATACAACAACATGGAGCCACTCTTGGGCCTGGAACACACGAGAAAATAACGCAATTCAATGAGGCTCAAAATAACCAATAGTTATTAGATAATAAACAAAATATTATTACGATAACGTATAGGAGAGATATGGGGAATATGGGGACAAGAAATGAACAAGAGGAGAATAGATCTGCGCTTACTTGGGTGATGTTTCAAAGTCATAGATGGAAAAGTATTTACAATTCCATATTTTGATATGATTCGTCCAAATTTAAAATTCTGCTTTTCCATTGAAAATATGGAATTGTAAATACTTTTCCATACTTTGGTGATTTAGGGCACAGGAGACACCTATTAGCCACTTTAAATAAAGCCTTTAAAAAAGAAATGAGCGTTACATTAATGTTCACTGAAAACCTCATTCCAGAACCCGGACATAGTGCTGGTCCACTATCTGAACGTCCCCTACCCGGCAGACGACAACAAGCTAGCTGTAATGACGCCTAGCCTCGCTCTGTGGGCGGATAAGAAGGAGTGGAGCAAGGAGGAGCTTATCTCCCAGCTGAGGCCGATGTGTGAGTGCCCCTCCTCTTCACAGTCACGTTATGGTGTGTGTGGGTGTTGTGGTGGGCGTGTCTCCACGAGTTCCTTTTTCTTGATTGGTGCATGCTTCGCCCCGCCTTCTGTCCGTTTTTATTTTATTTTTGATTTGTGTATTATGATCCCTCCTATTTTTTCTTTCCTTTCTGATTGGTGCATTGCTTGGTCCGTGCTTGTACTGTGACCCCGCCTCCTATAATTCTTGTTTTTTTTGTACCTCCCCCGGCTTATAAGCTCTTTTTTTTACTTTCTATTGTTATTTTACTAATACCTAGGTAATGCTTGTAAATGTATTTTTTAATCGTTAATTTTTTCTTTCAATATCTTACCTGTAACCTTGAGCTTCTGTGTATCACTTGTATGTAATTTTAATGCACATCCCCCCCCCCTTAGTATTTTAGGGTTGACAACAAATGAAGTTTCAATTTAATAATACTTATCTCCCCATTTACTTATTTGGCCAGTAGTAGGTAATGGTGACTAGTTAAGCTATATGTGAGAGAAAGAATAAGAAGAAGAAGAAGAAGAAGAAGAAGAAAAAAAAAAAAAAAAAAAAGTAATATTGGGTTGTGATTACTAGTCTTCTGACTAAATCTATTAGGGTATCCGATAACATCAATGGAGGAGTTGCAATTCGGAAAATATTATAATTAAAAGGTCGATTCCTACGTAAAAAGTTGTGAAAAATCCAAATCTGAAGTCGAAACTCCCAAAAAGTAACTTTAAAAGGTCGAAAATTCAATTTTTAATTGCCGTTCTAATTAAAAAGTTCCTATTTTTTTTTAATCCACCAATTTTTATCACATGATAAATTTATGTGATCGAGAATATAAGATTGAAATTCCTTTATGGATTCAAGAGATCAAACGTACGCGTATCTATTTGAGCGAATTATAATTTTCGTTTGATAAATCCCTCGTTGTTATAAAGCTTAGATTACAGTAACTACAAGCATTTTTTTGACGAGTAGGTAGGTATTTTTTTTTCCATAGGTCATACCTCTCTGTTATGAATAGATGCAAGGCCTAGGTTAGGTATTTCCTATGCAGTCTATTTCCAAAGAAGCAATGAACCAAGAAATAACGCATTGGTTCAGTATCATGATGGATAAGGATAGGCTATTGTAGGTAATATGTACATATATTCATTTTTACTTTTTTTTTAAAGGATATTATGTAATAGGTATAAGTAGTTATGTATTTTAAAAGGTTAAGATCGAAGAGGTTTGATCAAGGGAACTGGAGGTAACAACGGATGTCTTATACTGTCCCTAAATCGAAGAGCGAAGAAGGAGCATTATCTATGTGACTATTTGTTTGTGATAAAATTTGCCTCGGACTTAAAACGAACTCGCAATTTGGGGCTTACAAGGAAGACGCGCTACCTCCCAAACTAACTAAGCTGGATTTTTTTCTTCAAAGCATTGATACACCAATATTTATTTTCTTTAATTTGGACCGATCCCCATCAAAATAGTTCTTTTCCAGTCACTAAAGACCCTAGCACCCTAGCAGTTATCTTTACTCACTTTCCGTGTCCGGTTATGACTAAATTGAACCTCCCTAGTGTTACAACACACTGATTACTTTATTTAAGATGAAAAACCAGTCACAGGCTGACATCTTATTTATTTATTTGTTCTAATAAACAAATTTTTATTTATTTCTGCATTAATTGGCAATATGCGACGGCTAATCTTTCTACCACCAGTTTTGATAAATTGATCTCCTTATAAATTAGCAGTTTATACTGTGACTTTTGACTTTGAAGTTTGGTTGCTTTCCACCAGACACCAACCTCAGTGGTGCAGTGGTTAACGCGTTGGAATTCGGTTTTAGAGGTTGATGGTTGGAGTCCAAGTCATAAATTTTTTCTAAGTGTAAGAATTGGGGAACGATATTTGTGACAAGCACTTAATTAAGTATGCTTCACTTTTTTAAGTACTTCCTCCACACTAATGCTTCCTTTCCTTTTCCTTCCACTTACTTCCGTTTCAAACACCCTCTTGCGAAGCTCATGAGTGATTTACAGTGACGTAACTCTGATTATTCATTTCACCAGACGGCGGAGACAGTGGAGGCTATCGTGGGTCAACTGATGGAGAAGCAGAGGCACATTCGCGCGGCCGCTGCTCTGGAGTGTGGCTGTCCAGATTCTACCTGCTCCGATGGCAAATCCTGCACGCAGCCAATCCGACGGATCACGCCCGCCAAACAGAGCCACTCCAAGAACCAGAGTAGCTCGGATAGCAACCAGGTGTCGTCTACCACGGGGTCTACGGGTCTCCTTATGCCGACGGCGTCGACTCGACAGCAACATGTCTTTCAACAGCCTTCCAGTGTTCAGGTAAATGTCGTGGGTTCCATCCGATTTTTTTCCGAATGTCCTGTGGGCAATGCAATTTAAATGTAAGGGTTCCCACTACACACGACACGATTTTTTTTTCCCAAACGACAATTAGGAACGGGCCTCTAAAAAGGTGGTCAGTACATTAACCACCGCCCTTTAAAGAGTTAAGAGTAACAGTAAACTCGATCTTTGCCAGCCTAGTTAGCTTAGTTGGTAGTGCGTCTGCCTTGTAAGCGCTAGGCCGCGGGTTCAATTCCCGCCTGGGGCGGATTTTGATAATGTCCGTTCTTGGACCGGCTGGCTTTCTCCTATTCTGTCTTCCTTCTCTCTTCGATTTTCGGGACGATAAGACCATAACAGTTACAGTTCCCTCTGTCAAACCTCTTTAAAAAAAAAAAAAATTTTAAGCCTTGACTGATCCCAAAATTTTGACTCCATCTCGAAGCGGTTTTGGACTTGGTCCGCTCTGCCTCTTAGCTATTCATATCTTTATGTGGGTAGGTAGCTTTTGTTATTAAATATGTTTATATTAGACATCCTAGGTTATAAAGTTATGAAATAGGTAACTACAAAACTTATTACCTTTATAATATGATACAATGGATACACGTTCCGGTTTTGATCTTATCCGACTCGAGTTTCGTCCATCTCCGTGGACTCCGAGTCGGATAAGATCAAAACCGGAACGTGTATCCATTGTATCATATTATAAAGGTAATAAGTTTTGTAGTTACCTATTTCATAACTTTATAACCTAGGATGTCTAATATAAACATATTTAATAACAAAAGCTACCTACCCACATAAAGATATGAATAGCTAAGAGGCAGAGCGGACCAAGTCCAAAACCGCTTCGAGATGGAGTCAAAATTTTGGGATCAGTCAAGGCTTAAAATAGATAGTCCCCTTTTGTCCCCACTTTCACCTCAATACAACACTAATTAAATGTAGAAGTTGTTTCATTGCTACGAAATAAAGACTTCGGTGAAACACTTTTGCCTTTTTAACTGTAGAACTGAGGATGAGCGAGTTATCTAAAACAGTAATTTGTTTTGATTGTTCCAGTGTATTTACGGGTGCTATGTTCATTCTGCTATCTTGCCCACGTTTCATAGGCGATGCTATTGGCTTCTTCAGGTAAGAGTGTTGGGAAGGAGTGACTCTAACACTCGTATTTATGAACAAGAATGATCGTTCTTAGATCAGTCTCAAGCCAAAATTGACCAATCAAATGCCTTGAGATTAAAGAGCCAGCATTTTGTTCATAAATATGGGTGTTAAGGATTTCATCTGATCACGAGCTTTTTATTTCCCATTGATATTGATATTAAATCATTTATTTAACTCAATTGGACAGCGGTAAGCAGAAAAGAACCATCCAACAATGTATAAATATTTTAATCGACCAAAATATTTTTTTCACTTCCATTTCCCCTTGTTAATGGTTGAATGGAAGAGCTCCTTCTGGAGAACCCTGCTTTAGGAGCAGGGTTCTCCTGCCTAGCCCCAGTGCCCTAAATCACCAAAGTATGGAAAAGTATCTTACAAGTGTAATAGCCAATGGAAAAGCAGAATTTTAAATTTGGACGAATCATATCAAAATATGGAATTGTAAATACTTTTCCATACTTTGGTGATTTAGGGCACAGACGGACACTTCATGTCAACACAGCAGTGGTAGCTCAGGGACTGGTGGGTCCACCAAATCCTCGCTCTCCCAGGCGGCCCACCATTCCAGTTTCGATCTAGTCAAGGCGGAGAAGAGCTATGAAAAGCACCACCAACAGCAGAGCGAGACATCAGCCGCCAAAACAACCAAAGCCGCTAAATCCGCGTCTGAAACGTTTAGTTATGGTGGCTCTGGGGGCATGTCTCTGGATTTGACGCAGGAAGATATTCAGAAGTATATCCCCAGGTAAGATGTGGGAATTAAAGGAGACATTTTCAATATATCAAGTTTTTGTTGGAGTTCCTTTTTATGATGTAAGTATGTTAAAGAATAAATAATGGAGTTCCATTATCCTAAGCATTCAAGGTTCGTTCTCGGAACGGCTGGCTTTCTCCTATCCTGTCTGCCTTCTCTTTGCGATTTCGGGACGATAAAACCTCAGCAGTTACAGTTCCCTATTAAACCTAGTAAATCACACATGACCTTGATGTTTTGCATATGTACATCGAACAAACAAGCAGACAGACTGACCAACAAACAACACAAAGTAACAAACAAAAGAACATTTAGTCAAACACAGACAACCAAAGAACAGGCAAATGTTTACAAACAGACAAACAAACGAACAAATAAACAGACAGACAGGCTGATCAACGAACAAACAAACTAACGAACAGACAGTCAAACACAAACAAACACAGACAAAGAATAGTACACAGAAAAAAGACGGAAGAACACGCGAAGACCGAAGGATACCAAAACGAAAAGTTACACAGATATTACAATTAAAAATATATACCGAATTTGTCACAAAAACGTTAAAACATTGAAAATCCCTAATTTTCGAACACTTTGTTCATAGTTCGTGGGTGTCGTTTTCAGCTCGTTGTTGTGCTCGAGATGTCCATGATAAAGTAAGTCTAATTAATGTATTGACCGTTGACCGTTGCAATGAACTCTCAAGAATACGTAAGATTTACAGACAAAGAAACAAACAAATAAACTAACAAACAAACGAAGAGACAGACAATCAAACAAACAGACGAACAAACAAACAAACAAACAATTTATTTATGTACATCTCCGCAGTGCGGGTGGCGGCAAGGATGAAGGTTTGATTAATCCGATGGAGTTCATAGACGTTGCCATTTCACCGCTGTCATCGGATGATGTGTTTGTCAACCTGGATGCGTTCGACATGTTGTCAGATTTCCCGGACTTCGACTGTCTCGAGTCTTCAGTTGGCAACACTGCTTCCGGATCTCACGCAGGTATGTGATTGAAAAATGAATTATGCTTTAATATTGCATATTTATTTGTAAACTCTACCTATGAAGTACCTATTATAAGACCTTGTTTAGACTGCGGGAGTAAAGGGACTTTTCAGTCTCATTCTGGCAGGATAAACAAGATATATTCTATTCTATTCTATCCAGTTGTCTACCTTTTTCAACTGCTTTTTCGTCCTTTCGAAAGATTTCCCCCCCTCCCCCCAAAAAAGTTTTTGTAAGAATCAATCTTTCATGAATAATAATTAAATATTTACCCAAATCCCAATTTTATATCCTCTGTTGTATTGGTTTTCTCTTTATTTAATCTTTTTATGGCTGGGTCTACAAAGTGAGTTTAAATCCGGTTGAGTTAAACTCTTGAATGAAGCAATCTGATTGGCTGTCGAGGCCGAACGACCATAAGGGTTAATCCAGAATGGGTTAACCCGACACGCTCGAAACTTGTAGAATCAAACCAAAATTTCGTACCGCTTGAGCCTGGTGAAACGTCAACAGGCGATACAGCTTTTGTTCTCTTGTGGTTACCAACGAGTCAATAGCGCTCTTGTGTCCTTTGTTTCGGTGGATCTTACCTGTACGTCCAGTATAGTGTCAAATTTTGTGGTTCGCCTAGAACCTATCATAAAGTTCTGATTTCGATTACCAAGAGTGAACAACGCTCCTGTGTCTTTTGTCTCTGTGAATTTTACCTATGCGTCTAGTATAGTGTCAATTTTTTGGTGAAGTTCGTCTAGAACCTATCATAAACCTTCTACTTTGAGAAGCCTTTTGGTGAACATTTATCCGTCAAAAGTCGTGCGGCCGAGGCATTTTCCCCTCAATTTGTTGTAAATAAAAGTACCTACCTACTGTGAAAACTTTAAGGGATTTCGCGTTCGCGTAGCATAGGGACGTAACACTCTCTCCTTTTCCTCCTTGGTTACGTGTGGGTAAGATCAGGTCAAATTTTATAATGTTTAAAAAAGAAGATTACTGCAGGTAAGCCTTTCCATGTTCCCTTATTTTGTGTCTTCTAATTATTTCTCTTGAAAATGGGCTTGGACTATCACAATGCACGGACATCTCCTTTCTGTGATACAGTCCACTAGTGTAAAATTATCATAATCTAACGAAGGCCATAACAGTTTGTTTGTGCGCGTTTCTGCGCATTTTGACGTGAAATCTGACGTCCCAACTCTTTGAACTTTTTCATTAGAACGGCAATTAAAAATAGTCGACAAGCAACTAAGAGAGGATAATTGAAATAATAGATTAGTTGCGCTTACTTGGGTGATGCTTCAAAGTCATAGAGCAGGAAAAATGAGGATCAACGGAATTTTTCTTTTTCTTCTACGACTTCTAGATAACGAGATAAATCGATTTAAAAAATACCGGTAAATCGTAAAGTTTGACGTCACGGCATACGCTCCCGTAGGCGATGACGTCATAATTCATGACTTCCGCTTCGTTTGTGTCGAGGCCAAACGACCATAAGGGTTAATCCAGAATGGGTTAACCCGACACGCTCGAAACTTGTAGAATCAAACCAAAATTTCGTGTTTCTGCGCATTTTGACGTGAAATCTGACGTCCCAACTCTTTGAACTTTTTCATTAGAACGGCAATTAAAAATTAAATTTTCGACCTTTTAAAGTTACTTTTTCGGAGTTTTATTTGGATTTTTCACAACTTTTTACGTAGGAATCGACCTTTTATTAATAATAATTTTCCCAATTGCAACTCCTCCATTGGATAATTATTTGGATTTTCACAACTTTTTACGTAGGAATCGACCTTTTATTAATAATATTTTCCCAATTGCAACTCCTCCATTATAAATATCAATCGAACTCATGCGGATACCTTGAAAGTTTTATTTTATTAATTGTTCACTCAATTTTGATTGATATTTATCAAAAATGGTTACAATACCGCTGCCACCCATCGACCGTGTCCCGTTTATGCATTCTTAGTTTAAGAAGACCCAGTGTGCCTAGGCATGTGTTGGGTCTTTTTTGTTATTATCCAATATCTATTTATAATTCTATTCATTCTAGGTATATTTTATTCTAACCTACCTCGGTGGTGTAGTGGTCAAGGCGCTCGCCTGGTAAACAGGAGGGCGTGGGTTCAATCCCAGCCGAGGTATGGAATACCAAATTAAAAATAAATTGAACAAAAGCTACCTACCCACATAAAGATATGAATGGCCAAGAGGCAGAGCGGACCAAGTCCAAAACCGCTTCGAGATGGAGTCAAAATTTTAGGATCAGTCAAGGCTTAAAAATAGATACCTAGTCCCCTTTTGTCCCCACTTTCACCACAATACAACACTAATTACAACACTAATCACTAATTAAATGTAGAAGTTGTTTCATTGCTACGAAATAAAGACTTTGGTGAAACACTTTTGCCACTTTTGAGGATGAGCGAGTTATCTAAAACAGTAATTTGTTTTGATTGTTCCAGTGTATTTACGGGTGCTATGTTCATTCTGCTATCTTGCCTACGTTTCATAGGCGATGCTATTGGCTTCTTCAGGTAAGAGTGTTGGGAAGGAGTGACTCTAACACCCATATTTATGAACAAAATGCTGGCTCTTAAGTTCGTGCTAAGCATAGTCTCAAGGCATTTGATTGGTCAATTTTGACTTGAGACTGATCTAAGAACGATCATTCTTGTTCATAAATACGAGTGTAAGAATCATGTACTAAGCTAGGTATATTGTGTTGAAAACTTTGAAATTAGGATACCTGGTACCTACTTAATACCACAAGCACCATCCCCAAAAGTAATTTAATTCAAAATGCATGAAAAAGTCATTAAATTCTCGGGGTTGCTGTCGCTTATTTCGATAGATTGAGTGATTTCGCGGGATTGAACCTAAGAAATAATAGAGCTTACTGCTTTTATGTATTTTAGGTAATTATTAGCTTTTTCGTGCCCACTTAATTATGTCCGCCTGATAAAAAGATTTCTCGTTTTGGCAAACTGAGCGCTGAACAGACGTCATTTCATGAAGTATATCTCTCAATTCTTTAATTATGCGCCCAGCAGCATTCACTTTCCATTCATTCGAGAGTACTTCGTCTAGGTAACTGGTCCAAGTCTTGACTTTTTCGTGCCCACTTAATTATGTCCGCCTGATAAAAAGATTTCTCATTTTGGCAAACTGAGCGCTGAACAGACGTCATTTCATGAAGTATAATCTCTCAATTCTTTAATTATGCGCCCAGCAGCATTCACTTTCCATTCATTTGAGAGTACTTCGTCTAGGTAACTGGTCCAAGTCTTGAAGTATTTCAAGTTGGTCTTGTTTTTCTTTTATTTGTTCGGAAGTAGTTCGCTAAGGTTCCTGTATTTGGTTGGTTGTGTTGTATTAGTTTTCCTGTTCTTGAAGTAAGTATTACAAGTTGGAGGTTTATTTTCCATTAATTTGTTCTGAAGTAATTCGCTCAGGTAACTGTTCCAAGTCTTAAAGTTTTTCAAGTTGCGCTAGGTAAAGGAAACTGTTGTCAAGTCGCGAAGTAGGTATTAGAAGTTGGAGCTAATTTGATTGGAAAGCTGATGAGTAAGTTGTCTTTTCCACATGGCTTTATTATTTAACATGATATTATTTTTTCCGTGTTCGGAAGTAGTTCGCTAAGGTTCCTGTATTTGGTTGGTTTTGTTGTATTAGTTTTCCTGTTCTTGAAGTAAGTATTACAAGTTGGAGGTTTATTTTTCATTAATTTGTTCTGAAGTAATTCGCTCAGGTAACTGTTCCAAGTCTTACAGTTTTTGAAGTTGCGCTAGGTAAAGGTAACTGTTGTCAAGTCACGAAGTATTAGAAGTTGGAGCTAATTTGATTGGAAAGCTGATGAGTAAGTTGTCTTTTCCACATGGCTTTATTATTTAACACGAGATTATTTTTTCTTCTTTTTTTTTTTCTAATCCACCAATTTTTATTATTACGTGATAGATTCATGTGTTCGAGAATATAAGATTGAAATTCTACATATTTCTAGACATGGTCTTCACTTGACTGGAGTGGATTATGGACTGTCCCCTATCTGATAGACGTTAAGAAACAAGACTAAAAGATAAAAGAACAGACGAGTTGATATATTTCGACCATTACTATGGCCATCTTCAGAACAACTAATGGTCGAAATATATCAACTCGTCTGTTCTTTTATCTTTTAGTCTTGTTTCTTAACGTCTATCAGATAGGGGACAGTCCATAATCCACTCCAGTCAAGTGAAGACCATGTCTAGAAATATGTATGATATCGTACTTGACCATTATCTCAAACTAAACAAGATTGAAATTCGTTTATGGATTCAAGAGATCAAACGTACGCGTATCTATATTTGAGCGAATTATAATTTTCGTTTGATAAATCCCCCGTTGTTATAAAGCTTAGATTACAGTAACTACAAGCATTTTTTTGACGAGTAGGTAGGTATTTTTTCCCATAGTTCATACCTCTCTGTTATGAATAGATGCAAGACCTAGGTATTTTCTAATGCAGTCTATTTCCAAAGAAGCAATGAACCAAGAAATAACGCATTGGTTCAGTATATCATGATGGATAAGGATAGGCTATTGTAGGTAATATGTACATATATTCATTTTTTTAAAGGATATGTAATAGGTAATACATAAGTAGTTATGTATTTTAAAAGGTTAAGATCGAAGAGGTTTGATCAAGGGAACCGAAGGTAACAGTGGATGTCTTACTGTCCCTAAATCGAAGAGCGAAGAAGGAGCATTATATGTTTGTGATAAAATTTGCCTCGGACTCGGAACTCGCAATTTAGGGCTTACAAGGCAGACGCGCTACCTCTCAAACTAACTAAGCTGGATTTTTTTCTTCAAAGCATTGATACACCACAATTTGCATGTTCGTTGTATTTTGACTTTTCAAGCGCACGTTAATTCATACTTGTTCTACTTACTCATGCATTAGCTATACCTACCTTATGATATTAAAAATGCAATATACCTAAGTTATTGTTCTAAATGCTAACTTATTAATTATTTGCACAAGTCATTTTTGTTCTGAAAGTGAGTGGGAGAGGGGGTTGGTATTTTAAACAAAGTAAAAACTAGTTAATACAGAAGGTCCTAAAAAAAGGAGTCTAGAATCAAGAGAGAAAAATCAAGAATATCTAGTACCTATGGAGATTAATAAATTTACTATGATGTGTTTATATTTTGTTTTCAGTTTACAGTGAAGACGATCCAAATCTAAACAATGAATTGGAAATCTCCGTAAGTGTAATATTAGGTTGCGATTACATCCCTAAGTCTTCTGACTAAATCTATTAGGGTATCCGATAACATCAATGGAGGAGTTGCAATTGGGAAAATATTATAATTAAAAGGTCGATTCCTACGTAAAAAGTTGTAAAAATCCAAATCTGAAGTCGAAACTCCCAAAAAGTAACTTTAAAAGGTCGAAAATTCAATTTTTAATTGCCGTTCTAATTAAAAAGTTATTTTGTTAACGGGACTGAAAAGTCTCTTCGTTCTTGAACAGAGGAAATGATTTTGTTAATGGGACTGAAAAGTCTCTTCGTTCTTGAACAGAGGAAATGATTTTGTCAATTTGCATGTTCGTCGTATTTTGACTTTTCAAGCGCACGTTAATTCATACTTGTTCTACTTACTCATACATTAGCTATACCTACCTTATGATATTAAAAATGCAATATACCTAAGTTATTGTTCTAAATACTAACTTTTTAATTATTTGCACAAGTCATTTTTGTTGTGAAAGTGAGTGGGAGAGGGGGTTGGTATTTTAAACAAAGTTAATACAGAAGGTCCTAAAAAAAGTCTAAAATCAAGAGAGAAAACTCAAGAATAACTATTATGAAGACTAGTAAATTTATTATGACATGTTTATATTTTGTTTTCAGTTTACAGTGAAGACGATCCAAATCTAAACAATGAATTGGAAATCTCCGTAAGTATTCGACTTATCATCAAGAATTTACCACAGTGAAAGCAGCACAGGTTGAGCTAGATTGCAATTTAGCCCACTATTCCCACAAAATTAAATATTTTAATAATTTTTTTAGCCAGCGGCGATGGCACGTTGAATACACCAGTTCCCAATGGATCACTGCAGTTAAGCAACGTTGCGAGTGGTTAGTATCCGGATGGGTGACCATCTGGGCAATCGCGAGCTGCTGGCTTTCCCCGGCCCCACTCAAGCTGGGTGAGGTTCATTGGGTAGGCGGGTAGCTTGTAGCCGACCTTAATCACTGAATACTTTAGCAGTTATCCTTACTTACTTTCCGTGTCCGGTTATGACTAAATTGATCCTCTCCAGTGTATTTGCTTTTTCGTCACATTTCTGTATTAATTATTGACTATATATGACATAATGAAACTGTTAGCACCATGGGACAGTAGAAATAAGGTTAAATAAATGAAATATTTGCGTCGGTCATCGGTCAATCTTTCGACCATATAAATTGATCTCTTTTATACTTTCATGTGTGCTTAATGTACATCACCAGACGGCGGAAACAGTGGAGGCTATAGTGGGTCAACTGATGGAGAAGCAGAGGCACATTCGCGCCGCCGCTGCTCTGGAGTGTGGCTGTCCAGATTCTACCTGCTCCGATGGCAAATCTTGCACTCAGCCGATCCGACGGATCACGCCCGCCAAACAGAGCCACTCCAAGAATCAGAGTAGCTCGGATAGCAACCAGGTGTCGTCTACCACGGGGTCTACGGGTCTCCTTATGCCGACGGCGTCGACTCGACAGCAACATGTCTTTCAACAGCCTTCCAGTGTTCAGGTAAATGTCGTGGGTTCCAATCGATTTTTTTTCCGAACGTCCTGTGGGCAATGCGATTTAAACGAGAGGGTTCCCACTACACACGACACGATTTTTTTCCCGAACGACAATTAGGAACGGGCCTTAAGAAAAGAGTAACAGTAAACTCGATCTTTGCCAGCCTAGTTAGCTTAGTTGGTAGTGCGTCTGCCTTGTAAGCGCTAGGCCGCGGGTTCGATCAATGTCCTGTGGTCAATGCAATTTAAATGAGAGGGTTCCCACTACACACGACACGATTTTTTCCCCGAACGACAATTAGGAACGGGCCTTAAGATTAACAGTAAACTCGATCTTTTCATCAACACAATAAACTTTATTCCCGCCAAAATGTTTTGATCGCACCTATTTCATATGGATTTTCAGCAAAGCTCGATGTCGATCCAACTCTAGTATAAAAGCAGGGAACGACATTTGTGACAAGCATTTATGCTTAACACAATTAAAATTAACAATAACGCTCCCTTCCCTTCCCCTCTCGTTCCAGACTTCCACCAACTCCTCGTCTCCCCTCGTGGTGAGTCTGTCCCAACTGCAAGGCTCCAACGGGAGTGTGCTCATTCTCAACAGTGGCGGATCCCAACGTCCGGTGAAGGGTAACGCGTCCAATCGTATCAATCATACGTATCAGAGGTCCAGACATCCACTGGAGAGGCGGTCCCAGTCATCGCATAACATCACCGTCAAGCAAGAAGTCATGGAGGTGAGACGAAGCGAGGTTTCATTTTGGAACCACTGGTCCTAGGAAATTGTCTGGCTGGGGGGACGTTAAACAGAGGGTAGACCAGCTTAGTCTGGCTGAGGGACTTTAAATAGGGAGTATTTCCCTTGCTAAAGAAATAGCAAAGGTTAAGTGCGAAGGGTATCCACTCGTAAAATCTGTAGCCCAAAGCAATCACTGTAGTTAGAGCTGGTTGACGAAAAACGCCGACCCCGTCTGTACACGATAAAAGGCAAAGAATAAGAAGGCCTAGGAAATATAAAAGTAGTTGCAGTGAAAAATGGAATAATACCTTTTCCAATGTAATGACTTGGCTGAGAGCAGGATTATGAGTTGCTATAAATAAAGCAGCAAGCATGTGCAGGCGCTCGTCTTTTAGTAGCACGTAGTCGCCTGCAAAACCAAACCTCCAAACTAAAATACAGTAGAACCTCGATTACGAGTATATCAACTAATTAGGACCAAGGTAGTTGATGAAATCGAGGTTCTATATAAAAGTTATCCAGACATCCACTGGAGAGGCGGTCCCAGTCATCGCATAACATCACCGTCAAGCAAGAAGTCATGGAGGTGAGACGAAGCGAGGTTTCATTTTGGAACCACTTTGGTCCATTTTGGTCCTAGGAAATTGTCTGGCTGGGGGGACGTTAAACAGGGGGTAGACCTGCTTAGTCTGGCTGAGGGACTTTAAATAGGGAGTATTTCCCTTGCTAAAGAAATAGCAAAGGTTGAGTGCGAAGGGTATCCACTCGTAAAATCTGTAGCCCAAAGCAATCACTGTAGTTAGAGCTGGTTGACGAAAATTGCCGACCCCGTCTGTACACGATAAAAGGCAAAGAATAAGAAGTCCTAGGAAATATAAAAGTAGTTGCAGTGAAAAATGGAACAATACCTTTTCCAATGTAATAGCTTGGCTGAGAGCAGGATTATGAATTGCTATAAATAAAGCAGCAAGCATGTGCAGGCGCTCGTCTTTTAGTAGCGCATAGTCACCTGCAAAACCAAACCTAACTAAAATACAGTAGAACCTCGATTACGAGTATATCAACTAATTAGGACCAAGGTAGTTGATGAAATCGAGGTTCTATATAAAAGTTGATATAATCGAGGTTCTACTGTATGATAAAGACCCTTCATAAGTTCATACTACTAATAGTCCCGCGTCTACGCCTCCAATGTGTGGCGGGCCTTAAATTTTAAACTCAATTTTCTCACATTGTGAAACTCATGACGGCCTCTATCTTCCCCTTCAGACGGACACTTCATGTCAACACAGCAGTGGTAGCTCAGGGACTGGTGGGACCACCAAATCCTCGCTCTCCCAGGCGGCCCACCATTCCAGTTTCGATCTAGTCAAGGCGGAGAAGAGCTATGAAAAGCACCACCAACAGCAGAACGAGACAGCCGCCAAAACAACCAAAGCCGCCAAATCCGCGTCTGAAACGTTCAGTTATGGCGGCTCTGGGGGCATGTCGCTGGATTTGACGCAGGAAGATATTCAGAAGTATATCCCCAGGTAAGATGTGCGAATTATATGAAAATTTCCATTATCCTAAGCATTCAAGGTTTGTTCTTGGAACGGCTGGCTTTCTCCTTCTCTTTGCGATTTCGGGACGACGAAACCTCAGGAGTTACAGCTCCCTATGTAAATCGAACAAACAAACTGGAAGACAGACTGACCAACGAACAAACAAACTAACGAACAGACAGACAAACAAATAAACAGACGAACAAACAAACAAATAAACTAACAAACAAACAATTTATTTATTTCAGTGCTGGGGGTGGCAAGGACGAAGGTTTGATTAATCCGATGGAGTTCATAGACGTTGCCATTTCACCGCTGTCATCGGATGATGTGTTTGTCAATCTGGATGCGTTCGACATGTTGTCAGATTTCCCCGACTTCGATTGTCTCGAGTCTTCAGTTGGCAACACTGCTTCCGGATCTCACGCAGGTATGTGATTGAAAAATGAATTATGCTTTAATATTGCATATTTATTTGTAAACTCTACCTATGAAGTACCTATTATAAGACCTTGTTTAGACTGCGGGAGTAAAGGGACTTTTCAGTCTCATTCTGGCAGGATAAACAAGATATATTCTATTCTATTCTATCCAGTTGTCTACCTTTTTCAACTGCTTTTTCGTCCTTTCGAAAGATTTCCCCCCCTCCCCCCAAAAAAGTTTTTGTAAGAATCAATCTTTCATGAATAATAATTAAATATTTACCCAAATCCCAATTTTATATCCTCTGTTGTATTGGTTTTCTCTTTATTTAATCTTTTTATGGCTGGGTCTACAAAGTGAGTTTAAATCCGGTTGAGTTAAACTCTTGAATGAAGCAATCTGATTGGCTGAATTTTTCGGAATCAACCAATCAAATTTGCTTGATCAAAAAAATTAAATTCAAACGGAGTTTAAACTCACTTTGTGAACCCGGCCATTAATGAGTGATCGTTTAATTATATCAATAAAGAGCTGCTCTTTTAAATAAACTCTTGTATCAGCCAATCAGACTGCTTAATCCAAAAGTTAAATTCAAACAGAGTTATAAAACACTATTAAAATGTTACCATAATGGGTTACCTACTTCCTCTAAACTGGCCGTCTAAAAAAAGAAGGAAAAAAAAAAAAAAAAAAAACACTTCTTATTAGATTTTCAATATATCAAGTTTTTGTTGGAGTTCCTTTTTATGATGTATGTTAATGAATAAATGGAGTTCCATTATCCTAAGCATTTAAGGTTCGTTCTCGGAACTTCTCTTTGCGATTTCGGGACGATAAAACCTCAGGAGTTACAGTTCCCTATTAAACCTAGTAAATCACACATGACCTTGATGTTTTGCATATGTACATCGAACAAACAAGCAGACAGACTGACCAACAAACAAACAAAGTAAGAAACAAAAGAACAGTTAGTCAAACACAGACAACCAAAGAAATAAGCAGGCAAATGTTTACAAACAGACAAACAAACGAACAAATAAATAGACAGACAGACTGACCAACAAACAAACAAACTAACGACCAGACAGTCAAACACAAACAAACACAGACAAAGAATAGTACACAGAAAAAAGACGGAAGAACACGCGAAGACCGAAGGATACCAAAACGAAAAGTTACACAGATATTACAATTAAAAATATATACCGAATTTGTCACAAAAACGTTAAAACATTGAAAATCCCTAATTTTCGAACACTTTGTTCATAGTTCGTGGGTGTCGTTTTCAGCTCGTTGTTGTGCTCGAGATGTCCATGATAAAGTAAGTCTAATTAATGTATTGACCGTTGACCGTTGCAATGAACTCTCAAGAATACGTAAGATTTACAGACAAAGAAACAAACAAATAAACTAACAAACAAACGAAGAGACAGACAATCAAACAGACGAACAAACAAACAAACAATTTATTTATGTACATCTCCGCAGTGCGGGTGGCGGCAAGGATGAAGGTTTGATTAATCCGATGGAGTTCATATGAGGTATGGTATATTCTATTCGCTTGATCCCAGATATGTTGAACACTCTGTGTAGCATTTCATTTGATAGTCTAGAATTCTAGATAATGGAACTTCGCATGTTCACATGTAATTAAGCAAATCTTTTCTTATTTAAATAATGAAATAGTTTTGAATACTTTTTTCTCTCTTCTATTTAAGGACGAAAATAAAAACTAGTTAAATAATGAAAGTAGAAATTAACTCAAATATTGTACAGGGGGATTGAAATTTTTTGCAAATTGTGTTGGGTACCAATTTGCAACATATTTGCATTTTTTTTCCGCGCGTGGACTAAAAAGTAAGTGTGGTCATACATAAAGAGAGGAAATTATTTTGTTAATGGGACTGAAAAGTCTCTTCGTTCTTGAACAGAGGAAATGATTTTGTTAATGGGACTGAAAAGTCTCTTGGAGTTTATAGACGTTGCCATTTCACCGCTGTCATCGGATGATGTGTTTGTCAACCTGGATGCGTTCGACATGTTGTCAGATTTCCCGGACTTCGACTGTCTCGAGTCTTCAGTTGGCAACACTGCTTCCGGATCTCAAGCAGGTAATGATCGACCGACCGAAGTGAAGGCCAAGTTTTAATTCGGACTGTTTTAAATTTTACTGTTTCAATTGATTTTATTTGATAAATGATAACTTTATTGGCATGTTGAAAGTGGTTGTGTGGTGGTTGGAAGTGGAAGTGAAGAAAGTGGTTGAAACAAGAAGAAAATAATAACTACATAAATAACAGGTACTTTAAAGGGTACGTTTAGTGGTGACCTGCTTTTTCGACATGCAGAAAGTAGCGGGTTCGATGCCCACCAAGAAATTTGCACCCATATTTCGATTGTTCCGCGTAAATTTTAATCCTAAACAAGGTTCATTCTCGGAACGGCAGCCTTTCTACCATCCTCTCCTTCTCTATTCCATTTCGGGACGATAAGACCTCTGTAGTAGTTAGTCCCCTCTATACAACTTCTTAGGAGAAAAAAATAATAATAATAAAAATAAAAATTAAATAAAACAGACGAACAAACAAACAAACAAACAATTTATTTATGTACATCTCCGCAGTGCGGGTGGCGGCAAGGATGAAGGTTTGATTAATCCGATGGAGTTCATAGACGTTGCCATTTCACCGCTGTCATCGGATGATGTGTTTGTCAATCTGGATGCGTTCGACATGTTGTCAGATTTCCCCGACTTCGATTGTCTCGAGTCTTCAGTTGGCAACACTGCTTCCGGATCTCACGCAGGTATGTGATTGAAAAATGAATTATGCTTTAATATTGCATATTTATTTGTAAACTCTACCTATGAAGTACCTATTATAAGACCTTGTTTAGACTGCGGGAGTAAAGGGACTTTTCAGTCTCATTCTGGCAGGATAAACAAGATATATTCTATTCTATTCTATCCAGTTGTCTACCTTTTTCAACTGCTTTTTCGTCATCCCTCCTATCCCGCCAAACATGTCTGGCTATACAAAAAGGCTGACTGGGAAAAGTACCGATCATCTATTAAATTTCACGAATGTCTCAATGTTTCAGATGATGTCAATGATATGCTGTCAGTTATAAATTCAGACATTCTGAACGCTGCCAAATTATCTATTCCTACATTAAACTTATCTAAAATGAAACGGATGGTAGCCTGGTGGAATGACGAAATAAAGTCTGCTCTCAATGATCGGAAAAATGCCATGAAAACCTACAAGAGAAATAGATCATTAGAAAATTTTATTGACTACAAGAGGAAAAAGGCAAGAGCGAAATATTTGATCAAACAAAATAAAAAGTTTTCTTGGGAATGCTTCGTTGATTCAATCAAAGATCCCATCACTCAGTCTGATATGTGGAAGCAAGTTGCAAAATTTAAAGGGAAGAAAAAAATATTCAGTCCAATCTGCGCACTCAAAAGCATTGATGGTGCATTAACTACCCGAGTCTCGGAAATTGTTGAAATTTTGGCGAAAAATTACGAAGAAAATGCATCTGATTGCCTCTATGATTCAGATTTTAAAAAATTGAAGTCAGACATGGCCTTGAAGATTTCGCCCCCGGAAAATACCGAGCAATGTGTGTATAACCTCCCATTTAATATGACGGAACTCACATCTACCTTTAAGGGTTGTAGATCTTCTGCAGTCGGTATCGACAAAGTCTCATATCAGATGATAATAAAACTGCCTTATGATGCACTCGAAAAACTTTTGGAAGTTTTTAACATAATTTGGTCGACTGGAAAGTTTCCGAACTGCTGGAAAACGGCTGTTGTGGTACCCGTATTAAAACCGAATAGAGATAAATTAAACGCCAAAAATTACAGACCGATTTCTTTACTCAGTTGTATGAATAAAATTATGGAGCGGATGATCAACAAGCGTCTAAATTGGGTGGTGAATAATAACGAGACATTAAACGATCCATTTCAGAGTGGCAATCGTCAGCATAGAACAACGATGGATAACTTGATGTTGTTAGAGCAAGAAGTGCTGTCCGCTTTCCAGAACAAAGAGTATGTAGTAGCCGTCGCATTGGATATAGCTATGGCTTTTGAACGTATAAATAAAGTCAGTGTTTTAACCAAACTAGCAAGCGCAGGAATTGGCGGACCGCTTTTCAAATACATTTCCAACTTCATGGAAGGACCCCAAATAACAGTCAAAGTTGACAGCACATTTTCGAGCATACATTTATTCACTTCCCAGGTGACGTGTGACGGCTACGTGATCTCCAACTCGGTCATGTTCGAGTACAAACGTCAGCCGAGTACAATTTAGTATGTGTTGGGTCCTAGGCATGTGTTGGGTCTTTTTTGTTATTATCCAATATCTATTTATAATTCTATTCATTCTAGGTATATTTCATTCTATTTTATTCACTTCCCAGGTGACGTGTGACGGCTACGTGATCTCCAACTCGGTCATGTTCGAGTACAAACGTCAGCCGAGTACGGACACCGAGTCCCTGTCCGATACGCAAGCAGTGGGTAACGAGAATCTGCTCAAGTTCTCCCTAGCATCTCGACTGGAGGCTGTGGACGAGAAGCTGAACATCAAGGAAGAAGTGCATGACCCGGAGTACGGGAAACATGTCACCCTGTTCCGACAGAACAACTTTGAGGACAAGCTGGTCGTGTATTGTCAGAGTCTCAGTCAGAGGTAAGGCCTCCGGGGGTGAAAATGGATGTTTCGAAATTTCATTTTTGGGATTGAATTTCAATATGAACCATTTAGTGTAATTTGCGGACAAATTATGTATGAAATGGAACCGGAGTTATGCTCAAGTTTTGGGTTGGTTGAGAACTAAATGTCAAATCTCAATCATTAGAAAGGTTATGAAATAGGTAACTACAAAACTTATTACCTTTATATGATACAATGGATACACGTTCCGTATCGTATCGGATACACGTATCATATAAAGGTAATAAGTTTTGTAGTTACCTATTTCATAACTTTATAACCAAGGATGTCTAATATAAACATATTTAATAATAAGTGAAAATGGATGTTTCGAAATTTCATTTTTGGGACTGAATTTCAATATGAACCTAATTAGTGGAACCTATTTGAAGCACAATTCACCAATCGATATGAATTGCCCTTTTTTGGTGCTTCCCCTTTTGGTGGGAGAACATGAGAAAAAAATTGAATAGGCCATAACTCCGGCCCTGGTTATCGGATCGAGCTCAAACTTGTACCAAAGTACTACGTTATTTAAGGCCTTTAATATGGTGTATCAAAAGTAGGGGGTTCTCATTTAAGATTTTAAAGTTGGCCCCCCTGGGGTCCCACCCTGAAAAAGTCTCTGAACTTTTACATGGCCTATAAGAAACTAGGCTCATATACAAAATTTCAGATTTCTAAATTAATCCGTTCAAAAATTAAGGTGGGGGGGGGGACTTTATGAATGCACTGTATGTACTCCATTCTCTCCCCAGGTCGTGGAAATCAGGCGAGGAGGTTCTGGATCAGTCGTGGTGCTCCTCTCATCGCGACATGACGCTCCTCCACCTGTCCGCCTATCTGGGCTACTCACGGCTAGTGTGTGCCCTCCTCCACTGGAAAGCTGAGAACTCGTCCAACCTATTGGAGGTGGAGGTGGACGCTCTCAGACAGGACAGGGAGGGGTACATCGCGACATGACGCTCCTCCACCTGTCCGCCTATCTCGGCTACTCACGGCTGGTGTGTGCCCTCCTCCACTGGAAAGCTGAGAACTCGTCCAACCTATTGGAGGTGGAGGTGGACGCTCTCAGACAGGACAGGGAGGGGTTCACTCCACTCATGTGGGCGTGTCATAAGGGCCATCGCGACACGGCACTGTTACTTTATCAGGTGAGAGGGGTTTTATTATTATTATCTGAGAGGTTTGATAGGGGGATCTGTAACATTGGAGGTCTTATCGTCCCGAAATCGAAGAGAGGAGGAAGACAGGATAGGAGAAAGCCAGCCGTTCCGAGGACGGTGAACCATTTAATGGAATTTGCGGACAAATTATGTATGAAATGGAACCGGAATAGTTTTGGGTTGGTTGAGAACTAAATGTCAAATCTCAATCATTAGAACAATATTAAGCATGAGGATCAGAGGTACAAGGAAGAGGGCAAGAGGTTTGGGATGCGAAGATGGTGCGGGCTGTTTTTAATTGAACTGTTATTATTAAAAAAAAAAAATAATAAAAATAATCAAATAATGATGCCCTGAAAAAAACATACTCGATGATGAGAGGAGCGCGTTTATATGTTAAATTAAAAAATACATTATATTTTACTCATCTTTGAAAAAAAATTCCTTTTTAGTGGAACCTATTTGAAGCACAAATCGCCAATCGATATGAATTGCCCTTTTTTGGTGCTTCCCCTATTGGCGGGAGAACATGGAAAAATTAAATAGGCCATAACTCCGGACCTGGTTATTGGATCGAGCTTAAACTTGTACCAAAGTACTACGTTATTTAAGGCCTTCAATATGGTGTATCAAAAGTAGGAGGTTCTCATTTAAGATTTTAAAGTTGGCCCCCCCTGGGGTCCCACCCTGAAAAAGTCTCTGAACTTTTACATGGCCTATAAGAAACTAGGCTCATATACAAAATTTCAGATTTCTAAATTAATCCGTTCAAAAATTAAGGTGGGGGGGGGGGACTTTACGAATGCACTGTATGTACTCCATTCTCTCCCCAGGTCGTGGAAATCAGGCGAGGAGGTTCTGGATCAGTCGTGGTGCTCCTCTCATCGCGACATGACGCTCCTCCACCTGTCCGCCTATCTGGGCTACTCACGGCTAGTGTGTGCCCTCCTCCACTGGAAAGCTGAGAACTCGTCCAACCTATTGGAGGTGGAGGTGGACGCTCTCAGACAGGACAGGGAGGGGTTCACACCACTCATGTGGGCGTGCTGAGTTCAATTATGGTTAGTTGTTAAGTAACTTCCCGAGCTAAGTTGACGTGAAAAAAGGTTCATACTGGATTATTCACGCAACTCATTAAAGTCAGAGTCAAGAGAGATCACACGAGGTTCGCGAAGAAGTCTGACTTTCTCTATAGACCGTAACCGAGTTCGCTCTCACGACGGCAGCCCTACGCCGCCTGCGGTCTATAGTTTAAGTCAAGTCAAGCGTTCTCTCTTTGCTTCTTCCTTTTGAGAGAATGACCTGATGGCCAAGTTCCCGACATTTGAAAACAACAACAACAACAACATTAAAGTCAGAAAAATCAATGTTCTCAATCTACACCCTGTTCAATCTACAAAGCAGACGCGCTACCAACCAAGCTAACTAGGCTGGATTTATTACTATGTAATATCGCTCTCACGGCAGCCCTGCGCCGCCTGCGGTCTATAGTTTAAGTCAAGTCAAGCGTTCTCTCTTTGCTTCTTCCTTTTGGGAGAATGACCTAATGGCCAAGTTCCCGACATTTGAAAACAACAACAACAACAACAACAACAACATTAAAGTCAGAAAAATCAATGTTCTCAATCTACACCCTGTTCAATGTTCCCAGTGGAACCACACCGCACTGTCCATTCTGAACAGTGCGGCTCAGTCCCCGGTGGATTGCGCCCGAGTCAAAGGTTACGTGGAGATTGCTGACGAAATAGAGCGGCTGGAGAATATCCGGAAACAGAACACCGGAGCCGCCCCCTCCTCTCTGTTTGTCAAGGTCAACCCCAAGCCGGAGGATGAAAGCCTGTTCCTGCATCCTTCCAATGTATCAACCGCCATTGCCAAGTGAGTGTTGAATGCTTACTTTACCTTCCTTGTCCGGAAACAAACTTGAACATCAGATCTTGAATTTCCAGAAATTGGCAACGAACAGGGTTGAATAGTGATCTGGGAAATCCATTAATTGATGATTACTTTAATAAGCGACTGAGTGAGGATCATTTTGATAAGCGACTGATTGAGGCTTATTTTGATAACCCAGTAATTGAGAATTATTTTGATCGTTTAGCGAAAATGGCCCTATGGTCAAAAATTCCGACATATGTTAGAGCAGACATATGATAGAGTTTAGTTCAGCGATTAATCGAGTATTAATATAAAGGAGCAGAACCTAAGCCCGGCCTCTTCGCTTTTCCATTGGCTGCTACAATACTTTTCCATACTTTTCTGATATAGGGCACTGCGGTTTCTGGTGCCTCTTTGCTCAATCTGTTTGGGTTTCTCCGCAGAACTCTCCCCGAATCTCCCAAGTACAAGATCCTCAGTGTGGAGCTGCATCTCAAGATACCCACCTCATGCGGTGTTGTCAGCGCTAGCGGCGAGGTTGCCAACTCTCCCGCTAGTCCTGCTCCCCCCTCCACTCCGCAACAGGCGAAACTCATGAAGAGAGCCTCGGTAGATAGCGGTATTCATTTGAGTCACTCCACTGCAGACCCTAGGTAAGAACTTCCAGAGTAGGTAAGAACTGCGGACCCTAATAGGTAAGAACGTCCTGCCCTATCAGCCTAGTTAGTCAAACAGTGAAGGTTTAAAGATGAGTGTTAAAATTGATTGCGAAGGGCATACATTCGTAAAATTTTGTAGCCAAAACCAAATGTCAGCCCAAAAGCTCAAGAGAGCCTCGGTGGATAGCGGTATTCATTTGAGTCACTCCACTGCAGACCCTAGGTAAGAACTTCCAGATCAGATAAGAACTGCGGACCCTAGGTAAGAACGTCCTGCCCTACCAGCCTAGTTAGTCAAACAGTCAAGGTTTAAAGATGAGTGTTAAAATTGATTGCGAAGGGCATACATTCGTAAAATTTTGTAGCCAAAACCAAATGTCAGCCCAAAAGCTGGGTCTGTCTGGGATTAACACCCTAGGACTGATTGAGAGGCTGACGAAAAACGCCGACCCCGTCTAAACACGGGAAAAGGCGAAGAAGAAGTGTTCCACGGCCGTTTTTATTTCGGAGCAATGAAACAACTGCTTCATTAGACGCATGTGGTCTGTGTCGGTGCATGCCCATCCCGTAGTACGTCCGTCATCAGATGGGCGAGAAGAGGCACAATGCTTCCCATTTCATTTAGGTGCTGGGGCAACACGAAAAGAAAAAAAAATGGTTTCTTCAAATTAAATTGATCCTAAGGGCAAGGTAAAACCTAAACCCTTGACAAATGGAGTGTGCCTGAAGGCATGTGATGTGTTCCAATCCACTCGACCCCAAAGATTCATATTGGAAGCTTAAGATTCCTTTCCAAGAGTCATATTGGAAGCTTAAGAATCTTAAGATTCCTTTCCAAGATTCATATTGGAAGCTTAAGATTCCTTTCCAAGATTCATATTGGAAGCTTTTCCGTTTTTCCGTTTCAGGTTCGACAGGAGTATGTCTCTGCCTGTGTCTTCTCCTCAGTCAGATAACACTCGCCTCTCACCCTTGAGTAGGAGAATGGACTTTACCCTCTGTAAGTGCTCCCCCTCTTACTTACCCTCACCTTCCACATCTCAATTTATTATTCAGTCTCTCATTTTCCCACACTTACCTCTCTCTCTCTATCATCATAGTCATAAAAAAAAAAAATCTACACTGCCGTGCTAAGCGAAAATGCCGTATGTCAAAAAACCTTACTTTCGGGAAATCGAGTTTAAAGATTTCAATCTATACGGCAAACATACGTTTTTGACATACGGCAACACGTTTTAGTGGTTTTTAACTATTGTACATAAAAGAAGTTAATAAGGCTAATTAATACAAGCACACATTGATCCGTAAAGAATCGCATATTTTTATTTTGCATAAACCCAAGTAGGTAGGATATAGACTATCCTAATGTGGAGTAATGATATTGTCCTTGTTGAAATGTACAAGGAACAGTAGACATTATTTCTAATGTGGGGTTTTGAAATTTCCTCTATTTAACTTTTTAGATCATTGAAACAATGATCCGATGATAAGCAATGGACTGAAGTTTTTTCTAACGGAAATGTAATCTTAGAGAATACGCGACTTTTGCCTTGTTGCCTGTGTCTTAGCATGCTCAATTGCTCCTTGCATAGTATGTCCCCCTTTGAAAAGATAGTAAAAGTACCTTTTTTTCTATGGAAATCGAACTCACAATTTTTTATTGGAATAAAGGAGCTAGTCTCCATTTTATTTCACTCATAAAAGAGGAAATTTCGAAATGCCCAATATTATTTATTTTCAAACGATATGAAATACTTCCCTAGGTAATTCAAATAGTCTCTTTATTATTCTTTTTCCATATTACATATCTTGAACTTTTCATTTTTTTCTTAAATTAATCTTGGCTTCCTATTTTAAATCCGTCTCATTGAACCTTGTAATGTTTCATTATCTTTAGAGATTTTTATTACAATATATTTGCTAGCTATTCGAAACCAAAGAACGTATTTTTAAACCCATCTTTATATTTCCACATCAGAAATACCATGTACCTATACTTGAATTTTGTTATGCCGCTATCTCTTATATCTCTGCACCTTGAAACCAACCACATCAGAAATACCATGTACCTATATACTTGAATTTTGTTATGCCGCTATCTCTTATATCTCTGCACCTTGAAACCAAACATTTTATTATTACATTTCCGCTCTACTTCTATTTTGTTCGTTCTTAAATCATCAGACTTGTTCCACATTAGAAGCGTAGACGCGCGACTGAAAGTAGCGCGTAGCGGCCCTCAAAACCAAACCTATCGCACCCTCAGAATTAAATATATTTCGAACACCAACTTTTGAGAAATCGCAATTGCTAGACGATATAAGATAGTAAGTCAGCTCCCATGGCGTAGTGGTCACTGCGCTCGCCTTGCACGCGGGAGACCCGGGTTCGATTCCCGGCGGGGTCAAGAAATTTGTATCATGCAAATGATTGATACCGTGACAGGTGACTGGCTGTTGCGGGGCCCACTCAGCCTCGTGAGGAAAATGAGTAGCTATGTAATATAATGCACATAGCGACCGGTGCCAGCATGGTAGGTAAACATTGGATTTTAGGATTATTGAGATATTGGAAAAATCCTACAAGCAAAACGACAAATGTGAAATTATGAAAAATATACAAAGTAATAAATTGAATTTTGCTAATCAATTGTTTGTTTTTTTTTTTATATAGGAAGTATTATAAACCCGTAACGATAAGAAGTACGATATAAGATAGAGATATCACTGTCGCTATCTCGGGAACGGTAAGTCGTAGAGATGAAATTCCTAGACTAATCGAAAGATCTCATTTCGGTTAGTAAGACAAGGAAGGTAATAAAACAAAAATCGAGTTTTTCGACATATTGTATAATTCCGAGGCCCAGTGTCTAAAATTTTGACATTTTTTTTCCAGTCCTATAAGCCCAGCATTAATGTGTATTAGCTTGGTTGATAGCGCGTCTGCCTTGTAAGCGCTAGGCCGCGGGTTCCATTCCCGCCTGGGGCGGATTTTATCCTGAAGGGATAATGTTCGTTCTCGGAACGGCTGTGGCTTTCTCCTATCCTGTCTTTCTTCGATTTCGGGACGATAAGACCTTAGCAGTTACAGTTCCCTCTGTCAAACCTCTTCAAAAAGAAAAAAAATGTGCATTTTTCTTTCATAGAGATATTTTTTTACTTCTCTCTTTAGAATCTCTATCTTCTACCTCTGTGAACCAAACGAATCGAGTCCCCTGAGTGGATCCCTTGGATTCACTGGATTCGGATTTTCAAAAGCCTTTTTTTCTGTCAAAATGAATCCTGAATTCGATGGATTCCATTAGATTCAGACAAAATAGTCCTATTCTTTGTTTTCAGATCGTGAGCAAAGGGAATTGTATGAGGCAGCCAAAATCATCCAGAAAGCTTACCGCTGGTATAAGGGACGTAAGAAGTTAGAGGAACAAGAGAAAGAGCGAGCGGCCGCCATTTTGATTCAAAACTATTATCGACGATATAAACAAGTGAGTAGCCAGCCTAGTTAGCGCACCTGCCTTGTAAGTGCTGTGTCGGCGGGTTCGATTCCCGTTCGAAGCGGACTTTATGCTAAACAGGATAAGGATCTTTCTCGGAACGGTTGGCTTTTTCCTATCCTGTCATAAAAAAAGTAACATGCAAATGATTGATTCCGTGACTGGAGCTCTAGGGACCTCAAAACCTGTTTTGGCTCTAAAAACTGACCAGCAAAAATTTCGTCGAATACATTACTTTCCTTATTATAGGATAAGGATTGTGAAACTGGATGCCACAGGTGCGGAAAACCTTTGAACCAATCAGACAATGTGATTTTTTTTTTTTTTTTTTTCATTTTTGCTATAAGTTCTACACTATGTCTACTATAACGTAATTATACGTTGCTTTATGGGATTCTATTCTGTAATGTATTTCATATGTTTTGTGTGATTGTGATTTGGAAAACATATTTGATTCAAGTTAGACACTGTTGTCACAACATATCTCAATTGTTTCGTTGTACCTACTACTTATATCTGGAAGGATATTTCAGTAAATTTATGAAAAAGAATAATTCATTATTTTGATTATTTGCACGAATATATTGGATCCAGGCCAAGGTCTGGCCTCATCTCCACATTATTGATCAATCATTATTTTATCACTCAGTATCTGATTCCGTTACTGGTCATGCATGTTTTTAATTTATTATCAATTTCATTTATATCATTAATGCATGCTTTTTCACTGTAACCTAATCCTGAATGCTTTCTTCTTTCTTTTTGCATGTGCCTGCCTACTTTTGAATTATTTTTCGTGCTTAGATCACTACATTACGGACGAATCAGCTTCACTCCATATTAACCCAGCAACTAATACACCCAATACAAGTAAGGATGTTTAATTTATGCCTATTCTCTTCTGATAAATAATTGCTATTCGAATAACACAAATGAGTACGTTATGTTTTTATTTCGAATAACACAAATGAGTACGTTATATTTTTGTTTCGAATAACACAAATGAGTACGTTATAT
>NW_007377687.1:192082-215393 GCF_000475195.1 Diaphorina citri
TTTTTTTTTTTTTTTTTTTTTTTTGAAAAATTGGAAATTTATATTGGCTTCTTTTACGTTGATTTTGACCTTTTTTTATTCACATGATCTTCTTCTTCTTCTTCTTCTTCTTCTTCTTCTTCTTCTTCTTCTTCTTCACTCAAGTGGAGTCGGCGTTTTTTGATAGCAGCTTCCATCTGCCTCGGTTTCTAAGGTGGATTTACACGATGCCACTGTTTAAATAAGCTACAAGGGCTTTTTCATATCCTTTTCTTTTCAGTTCTCCCCGTTGACGAAAGTGTGGTGACAAGTTTGACCTTGAATTATGTTCTACATCTCAACTCCAACTCATCACATCCATCCAAACCCATCTCCACCACACATAAACCCACCCACCTGCCATCTCCAGACACCTTCAAAACCAACAGACTCCAGGATTTGGTCAACACGTCTGAGGTACAAGTGTTGAGAAGCTATTTGGAAGAAATAAGAGAGGGGGATGCTACACCAAGCCCGCCCAAGCTGGATTTACGCATTGATACGAAGGACAGAAATCAAACTCATGATAATCAAGGTAACGGTAATGGTAATAATATTACTTTTATTGAACAATATTAACAAAATGAGATTCATAACAATTGGAAAAGCAAAACGACAAATGTGAAATTATGAAAAATATACAAAGTAATAAATTGAATTTTGCTAATCAATTGTTTGTTTTTTTTTTTATATAGGAAGTATTATAAACCCGTAACGATAAGAAGTACGATATAAGATAGAGATATCACTGTCGCTATCTCGGGAACGGTAAGTCGTAGAAATGAAATTCCTGGACTAATCGAAAGATCTCATTTCGGTTAGTAAGACAAGGAAGGTAATAAAACAAAAATCGAGTTTTTCGACATATTGTATAATTCTGAGGTTGCGCTATGAAAATGATTTCGAGTTTACCTCTGTAAACTTGATATAGAGTTTACCTCTGGAAACTTGATATAGAGTTTACCTCTGTAAACTTGATATAGAGTTTACCTCTGTAAACTTGATATAGAGTTTACTTCTGTAAACTTGATATAGAGTTTACTTCTGTAAACTTGATATAGAGTTTACCTCTGTAAACTCTATATTATTTTCATACCTCTGTAAACTCTATATTATTTTCATAGCTTTGGTTTTGCAGGTGACTACGGGCTACTCTACTCAAAGTCGCCTCTCTACCCTTTCAATGTGAGACGGGCTTCATTCTTTCCACTTTCCATTTGCAAGTGTACACCCATTTGTTGAATCTTAGAGTTTACCTCTGTAAACTTGATATAAGAGTTTACCTCTGTAAACTCTATAATATTTTCATAGATTTGGTTTTGCAGGCGACTACGGGCTACTCTGCTCAAAGTCGCCTCTCTACCCTTTCAATGTGAGACGGGCTTCATTCTTTCCACTTTCCATTTGCAAGTGTACACCCATTTGTTGAATCCTAGATATTGAAATAAAAATCTCTCTATGCTGATTGGATCTGTCTAGCTTGTAGTTTATACTATAATACTATATTGTAGGCGATGTAGTACCGCTGCCCAGCTCACCTCACATGCAGGAAGACAGTGTTGATCTGATCTCAGAGGATGCTGGTGCCAATGGTTAGTATTATTGCTCTTTTTTCTCTCCTTGCATGTGGGTTATTTAAAGTGTGTGTATGAAAAAAAAAAAAAAAAGCGCTCGTATTGCACGTGGGAGACCGAGTTCGATTTCCGGTGGGGTCAATAAAATTGTATCATGCAAATGATTATAATAAACATAAGACATGAATTACTATGTATCTGATGCATAGCTCATAATTCATAAATGAATCTTTTTTCCTTATTTTTTACTTTGCCATCACCAATTGGCTAGAGCTGAAGCCGCTGCCAGTACATCACTAAGGTAAGTACGATAATAATTAATAATAGTGCTTATTTATACTGCTCGCATAGGACTGAAAAGTCACTTTACTCCAGCAGTAGGGTACTACTATTATTGTGGTCAAATTCTCAAATTATATTGAGGATAAAATTCCATACCTCGGCTGGGATTGAACCCACACCCTCCTGTTTACCAGGCGAGCGCCTTGACCACTACACCACCGAGGCAGGGCTACCTAACCGTACTACCCCCAGAATTTTGCTCATTGGTCAAAGTTCTTTTTGTATGCTACCTAACTGTACTACCCCCAGAATTTTGCTCATTGGTCAAAGTTCTTTTTGTATGCTACCTAACTGTACTACCCCCAGAATTTTGCTCATTGGTCAAAGTTCTTTTTGTATGCTACCTAACTGTACTACCCCCAGAATTTTGCTCATTGGTCAAAGTTCTTTTTGTATGCTACCTAACTGTACTACCCCCAGAATTTTGCTCATTGGTCAAAGTTCTTTTTGTATGCTACCTAACTGTACTACCCCCAGAATTTTGCTCATTGGTGAAAGTTCTTTTTGTATGCTACCTAACCGTACTACCCCCAGAATTTTGCTCATTGGTCAAAGTTCTTTTTGTATGCTACCTAACTGTACTACCCCCAGAATTTTGCTCATTGGTCAAAGTTCTTTTCGTATGCTACCTAACCGTACTACCCCCAGAATTTTGCTCATTGGTCAAAGTTCTTTTTGTATGCTACCTAACCGTATTATCTATACTTTCTACCTACCTATAATCAAATCCATTTATGGACACCCTAAAATAATTATGTATTTATTTATTATGTTTTTTTTTTTTTACTAACCTTGATTCTATCGGGAATGGCAGCAATAATCTGTTCCGCCAAAGTCAGGACCCGAGCATCTTGATCCCCTGGACAAAACAGAAAAACATAACGTACTCATTTGTGTTATTCGAAACAAAAACATAACGTATATACTCATTTGTGTTATTCGAAAGAAAAATATAACGTAGAACGTACTCATTTGTGTAATTGTGTTATTCGAAACAAAAACATAACGTACTCATTTGTGTTATTCGAAACAAAAATATAACGTACTCATTTGTGTTATCCGCAACAAAAACATAACGTACTCATTTGTGTTATTCGAAACAAAAATATAACGTACTCATTTGTGTTATTCGAAATAAAAACATAACGTACTCATTTGTGTTATTCGAAACAAAAACATAACGTACTCATTTGTGTTATTCGAATAGCAATTATTTATCAGAAGAGAATAGGCATAAATTAAACATCCTTACTTGTATTGGACGTAGGTATGAAAACATAACTATGGACGCTAGTGGTTCTGTGAACTGTTAGTGTAGACCTCACTCAGATTCTTTTGGCTAAGCTGAGACTTTAACAATAACGTCCTTTCACATCGACAATTATTGTTGTTTAACTTGGTACCTATTTGAATTTGGGACAAATTTACGATTTAGAAAAATATCCTGCTTTGAAAAAATGTTTTCTGGGTAATCCTGCGTATGACGAAAAAGAAAACAAATAAAACTATCTACACGTCTTATATATGTAGGTACCTATATCTAAAAAAAAAAAAAAAAAAAAAAAAAAAAAAAGCGAACACAACCACTCGGGATGAACTAGCGGGATTCCGGAGCGAAGCGACGGAATTCAGCTAGTACCTATTTTAAAAACGAAACAGAAAATGCAGATTTTCAGTATGCCGAGTCTCGAACCTGTAACTGCTGAACTGTGAGTCGGATATAGTTGAAAATGAAACCACTATATTTTTCTCGTGAAAAATTACACAAATTGGTCTATTTCATTGGTTCCCAACCTAGGGGTATTTACCCCCCGAGGGGTAAAATACACTTTTTCGAGGGGTAAAAAGAACTAAGCGCTAAGTGAAAAAAAATACAAAAGATAATTCCTAGCGAAGTCACTGAACTTTCGTATTTGTGTGCTCGTAGGTATACTCTTTCTATGTACCTACTCGTATAAGTCGAAAAACATCGAATTAATAAAGAATTTGTAAATTACATACCTACAGAATATATCGTTCTTTTCCTTACAATGATATAGAAAAAAAAGATGGGATGAAGGAAATTTATGTGACGATGTGAACGGACCCTTAAAACCTCAATGTAAAACCTCTGAGATTTTTTTGCGGGATTGGCGGGAGGGTTCAAATCGGAAAAAGCTCTGAGAGTAAAAAGATGGGATGAAGGAAATTTATGTGACGACATGAACGGACCCTTAAAACCTCAATGTAAAACCTCTGAGATTTTTTTGCGGGATTGGCGGGAGGGTTCAAATCGGAAAAAGCTCTGAGAATTTTAGTTCCCTTTGCCACAACATACAGGTGCGAAAGCGGATTTTCAATATGTTAAATTTAATAAATAAATTTAAAAAAAAAGTAAAAATATAAACCTACTGACCAACTGGGTACAATTTCAATATGTACTTGTTCTTTCCCTATCTATAGCTATTTCTATGCTTTACGTTCTTTTCCATACAATGACATCCGAATTCCGCAAAAAATATTTTCCATGGATTTTGCGGAATTCGGATGTGGGACTTGCAAAAAGGTTCAAATTTCGCGGAATAGTATGCAGCCATGATAATGTCTGGTTCCAGAATGAAAGTGAGGACGACCCTATGGAGTGTCTGAGCATAGAATCACCTTTGCTTCTGGACGAACCTGCCCCCTCTTCCTCATCTTCTTGCTTCGATAATTCCGAGTTCAACTTTGAGCTCAGTGATCACAACTATAGGTAAGTATCGGGAACGGGAAATTACAGGAAAAATTATCCGAGACATGTAGGTATCACTGATGGCATTGCGGTCTGTCAACTGGATATTTTGACCGATATCCGATTCTTTTTACCAATCAGAATAGAATATTTGAAGGTGGAGAAAATACTCTACTCTGATTGGTTGGGAAAGTATTGGAATCAATTATAGTATAGGTGAGAATCCAAGGGAACGGCAATTTTTCCCCCACTTATACAGGTTTCCCAATTACAAATTAAGCGGCCACTATTGTTTCCCCGTATAGGTATCACTGATGGCAATGCGGTCTGTCAACTGGATATTTCGACCGATATCCGATTCTTCTTACCAATCAGAATAGAATATTTGAAGATGGAGAAAATACTCTACTCTGATTGGTTGGGAAAGTATTGGAATCAATTGTAGTGTAGGTGAGAATCCAAGGGAACGGCAATTTTTTCCCCACTTATCCAGGTTTCCCAATTACAAAAAATCGACTTTCCGAGTTATCTATATCGTTGGAAAGAGTGCGAAAAGATCTACTTTTTATATTGGTCGCGAACTCCAATTTAATGTTGTATTGAAATGAGAGCAAAAACAAAATGGCTATCTCTATTTAAACTTTCTAGTCCTAAACTTTGACTCCATTTATCTCAAAATTACAATGACATCCGAATTCCGCAAAAAATATTTTCCGTGGATTTTGCGCAATTCAGATGTGGGACTTCCAAAAGGGTTCAAATTTTGCGGATTGTATGCAGCCATAATAATGTCTGTTTCCAGAATGAAAGTGAAGACGACCCTATGGAGTGTCTGAGCATAGAATCACCTTTGCTTCTGGACGAACCTGCCCCCTCTTCCTCATCTTCTTGCTTCGATAATTGATACAAAAAGAACTTTGACCAATTAGCAAAATTCTGGGGGTAGTACGGTTAGGTAGGATACAAAAAGAACTTTGACCAATGAGCAAAATTCTGGGGGTAGTACGGTTAGGTAGCATACAAAAAGAACTTTGACCAATGAGCAAAATTCTGGGGGTAGTACGGTTAGGTAGCATACAAAAAGAACTTTCACAAATAAATCTTATATGATCGAGAAACTTAAGTGAAAGATATATGGCTACAATTCCTAGCGAAGTCAGTGAACTTACGTATTTGTCTGTGTGCTCGTAGGTATACTCTTTCTATGTAGGTACCTACTCGTATAAGTCGAAAAACATCGAATTAATAAAGAATTTGTAAATTACATACCTACAGAATATATCGTTCTTTTCCATACAATGACATCCGAATTCCGCAAAAAATATTTTCCATGGATTTTGCGGAATTCGGATGTGGGACTTGCAAAAAGGTTCAAATTTCGCGGAATAGTATGCAGCCATGATAATGTCTGGTTCCAGAATGAAAGTGAGGACGACCCTATGGAGTGTCTGAGCATAGAATCACCTTTGCTTCTGGACGAACCTGCCCCCTCTTCCTCATCTTCTTGCTTCGATAATTCCGAGTTCAACTTTGAGCTCAGTGATCACAACTATAGGTAAGTATCGGGAACGGGAAATTACAGGAAAAATTATCCGAGACATATGTATAGGTATCACTGATGGCAATGCGGTCTGTCAACTGGATATTTCGACCGATATCCGATTCTTTTTACCAATCAGAATAGAATATTTGAAGATGGAGAAAATACTCTACTCTGATTGGTTGGGAAAGTATTGGAATCAATTATAGTGTAGGTGAGAATCCAAGGGAACGGCAATTTTTCCCCCACTTATACAGGTTTCCCAATTACAAATTAAGCGGCCACTATTGTTTCCCCGTTTATCCAGGTTCCTCATATAAACGGTTCTCACTTAACAGACAATTTCGACTCTATTCGACGGAAACCAATTCACCTCCTTTTTCTTTGTTTGAGAACCAATGCTTTTGCATGCAAAAGTTATTTCCTCAAATTATATTTGAATGTGTAAAAGGCAGAGCGGACTAAGTCCAAAAATCGACTTTCCGAGTTATCTATATCGTTGGAAAGAGTGCGAAAAGATCTACTTTTTATATTGGTCGCGAACTCCAATTTAATGTTAATAATAGTGCTTATTTATACTGCTCGAATAGGACTGAAAAGTCCCTTTCCCTTTACTCCAGCAGTAGGCTACTACTATTATTGTGGTCAAATTCTCAAATTATATTGAGGATAAAATTTCATACCAGAGGCGAGTATTATCTGACTGGGGAGAAGACACAGGCAGAGACATACTCCTGTCGAACCTGAAACAGAAAAACGGAAAAGCTTCCAATATGAATCTTGGAAAAGAATCTTAAGCTTCCAATATGAATCTTTGGGGTCGAGTGGATTGGAACACATCACATGCCTTCAGGTACACTCCATTTGTCAAGGGTCTAGGTTTACCTTGCCCTTGGGATCAATTTAATTTGAAGAAACCATTTTTTTTTTTTTTTTTTTTTTTTTTTTTGTTGCCCCAGCACCTAAATGAAATGGGAAGTATTGTGTCTCTTCTCGCCCATCTGATGACGGACGTACTACGGGATGGGCATGCACCGACACAGACCATATGCGTCTAATGTAGCAGTTGTTTTATTGCTACGAAATAAAAACGGCCGTGGAACACTTCTTCCTCGCCTTTTCCCGTGTTTAGACGGGGTCGGCGTTTTTCGTCAGCCCTCAATCAGTCCTAGGGTGTTAATCCCAGACAGACCCAGCTTTTGGGCTGACATTTGGTTTTGGCTACAAAATTTTACGAATGTATGCTAGGCGAGCGTCTTGACCACTACACCACCGAGGCAGGTTGAAATGTTGTATTGAAATGAGAGCAAAAACAAAATGGCTATCTCTATTTAAACTTTCTAGTCCTAAACTTTGACTCCATTTATCTCAAAACGCTTTTTTTTTTACTTGGTCTGCTCTGGCTCTTAGCCATTCATTTGTTTTTATGGTTCAATTAAATCCCCACAGGTACTATGACGTAGCCACGCCCAGCTCAAGCCTAAGCCCCGCCTCCTCCTGTCTCCCCTCCCCCTCTCCTTCCTTCCCCAACATGGCGTCCCCCTCCTCTCCTCCCCCCACCACGGCAGACTTCTGTGAGTTCTTCCATGCCTCCGTCTCAACTAGCGGCTTCTTCGAGAAGGAGTTCTCCAATTTGACCTTGTCCGGTAAGTCATGCCTTACCTCTAAAAGCACAGTGTCTAAAATTTTGACATTTTTTTTTTTCCCAGTCCTATAAGCCCAGCATTAATAAGTATTAGCTTGGTTGATAGGGCGTCTGCCTTGTAAACGCTAGGCCGCGGGTTCCATTCCCGCCTGGGGCGGATTTTATCCTGATGGGATAGTGTTCGTTCTCGGAACGGCTGTGGCTTTCTCCTATCCTGTCTTTCTTCGATTTCGGGACGATAAGACCTTAGCAGTTACAGTTCCCTCTGTCAAACCTCTTCAAAAAGAAAAAAAATGTGCATTTTTCTTTCATAGAGATATTTTTTTACTTCTCTCTTTAGAATCTCTATCTTCTACCTCTGTGAACCAAACGAATCGAGTCCCCTGAGTGGATCCCTTGGATTCACTGGATTCGGATTTTCAAAAGCCTTTTTTTCTGTCAAAATGAATCCTGAATTCGATGGATTCCATTAGATTCAGACAAAATAGTCCTATTCTTTGTTTTCAGATCGTGAGCAAAGGGAATTGTATGAGGCAGCCAAAATCATCCAGAAAGCTTACCGCTGGTATAAGGGACGTAAGAAGTTAGAGGAACAAGAGAAAGAGCGAGCGGCCGCCATTTTGATTCAAAACTATTATCGACGATATAAACAAGTGAGTAGCCAGCCTAGTTAGCGCACCTGCCTTGTAAGTGCTGTGTCGGCGGGTTCGATTCCCGTTCGAAGCGGACTTTATGCTAAACAGGATAAGGATCTTTCTCGGAACGGTTGGCTTTTTCCTATCCTGTCCTAAAAAAAAATGTAACATGCAAATGATTGATTCCGTAACTGGCTGTTGCGGGGTTCACTCAGCCTCGTGAGGAAAATGAGTAGCTATTAGCTATGTATAATATAAATGCGCATAGCGACCGGTGCCAGTAGGATTTTAAGATTATTGAGACATTTGGAAAATTCTACAATGCTGCAGTAAGCACCAAAGTTGTGATATAGTAATACAAAGAAACGGCTTTTATTTTTATTTTATTTAACAGACTTTTTTTTAGGTCGTGTGATGTTTTTTTTCTTTTTATATATGCAATGAACATTTGTTTGATTCTACCTGAAATTTTAATTCTCTTTCCTCTATTAGTACGCTTACTACAAACAACGGACGAAGGCCGCCCTGGTGATTCAAAATGGCTACCGATCCTATTGCGAACACAAGCGGTTCAAGAAGAACCAGGAGGCGGCCCTGCGGATTCAAAACTGTTACCGGAACTATCGCGAGCAGGGGTGTAAAGCGCCGCCAAACGAGACTTGTACTAGCTTGAAGTAAGTTAATTTTATATTTAAAAAAACAACAACAATTTTTAGCCCGTCCTTCCTTTATTATTACGATAGTAAGTGGACGGACTATTGTATTCGCTTTGGTGTCTGTGTGTCTGTCTTCCGCCAAACGAGACTTGTACTGGCTTGAAGTAAGTTATTTTTATATTTAAAGAAAAAGAACAATTTTTAGCCCGTCCTTCCTTTATTATTACGATAGTAAGTGGACGGACTATTGTATTCGCTTTGGTGTCTGTCTGTTCCCATAGAAGGATTTATCCAAATCTGGTCGACCTATATTTGTAACTCATTAAAGTCAAAGTACTCCCTGGGAAGAGAAGAACATAGAAAATAATAGAAAGTAAAAAGGAAGGAAAAAGGGGATTTTACGAAATTCGTATGAATAATGGATATCGACATAAATAATAACATTGCTTGTTAATACTGCTCGCTTAGGACTGATAGGTCCCTTTACTCCAACAGTATGCTGATACTACTATTACTGTGGTCAAATTCTCAAATTATACCTATTGAAAATAAAATTTCATACCTCGGCTGGGATCGAACCCACGTCCTTTCGTTTACCAGGCAAGTGTCTTGACTCTTTGTTTGATTTCCAGGCGAACATTTTCTCAAAAGCGACAACATCAAGCTGCGCGAAAAATTCAACAGTTTATGCGCCAGTCTAAGAATAAGTAAGTACAATATAGGCGTAGGTATTAGTCTAAGAATAATAAGTGCCTACAACGTTAATGCTAATAGTCGCTACTCATTCACACTTTCCCTAGGCATTTTATAGAATGCCTAACAATGTTTCAGGCAAAGTACATAATGACTTGAAATGCACGTTTATTATATCTAAGTTTTCATGGCGAATAGCTTCCCAGTGACCCAAAAAACACAACCCAGACCCAAAGTTGCTATTTTGGTCAGAAATGAATAGCTCATCCCTAAAAGGGATTTGGCTTAAAAAAAAAAAAAAAAATCTACTCCATAGTTGAAACCTTGTGTGTTTTCTTTCTTGTTTGCACACTAAAAGCAAGCTGGTCGACCTATATTTTTGTAACTCATTAAAGTCATTAATTTGTGAAAAATATGTTTACTCCCTGGGAAGAGAAGAACATAGAAAAAAAAGGAAGGAAAAAGAGGATTTTACGAAATTCGTATGAATAATGGATATCGACATAAATAATAACATTGCTTGTTTATACTACTCTGAAAAGTCCCTTTACTCCAGCAGTATGCTACTACTACTATTACTGTGGTCAAATTCTCAAATTATACCTATTGAGAATAAAATTCCATACCTCGACTGGGATTCAACCCACGTCCTTCTGTTTACCAGGCAAGCGTCTTGACTCTTTGTTTGATTTCCAGGCGAACATTTTCTCAAAAGCGACAACATCAAGCTGCGCGAAAAATTCAACAGTTTATGCGCCAGTCTAAGAATAAGTAAGTACAATATAGGTGTATGTAGGTATTAGTCTGAGAATAATAAGTGCCTACAACGTCAATGCTAATAGTCGCTACTCATTCACACTTTCCCTAGGCATTTTATAGAATGCCTAACAATGTTTCAGGCAAAGTACATAATGACTTGAAAGCGACAACATCAAGCTGCGCGAAAAATTCAACAGTTCATGCGCCAGTCTAAGAATAAGTAAGTACAATATAGGTGTAGGTATTAGTCTAAGAATAATAAGTGCCTACAACGTTAATGCTAATAGTAGCTACTCATTCACAATTTCCCTAGGTACTGTATAGAATGGCTAACAATGTTTCAGGCAAACTACATAATGACTTGAAATGCACGTTTATTATATCTAAGTTTTCATGGCGAATGGCTTCCCAGTGACCCAAAAAACACAACCCCGACCCAAAGTTGTGACTTTCGTCAGAAATGAATAGCTCACCCCTAAAAGGGATTTGGCTTAAAAAATTTATATCTAAGTTTTCATAGCGAATAGCTTCCTAGTGACCCAAAAAACACAACCCCGACCCAAAGTTGTGACTTTCGTCAGAAATGAATAGCTCACCCCTAAAAGGGATTTGGCTAAAAAAAAAAAAAAATCTACTCCATAGTTGAAACCTTGTGTTTTCTTTCTTGTTTGCACACTAAAAGCAATATTTGGACTATGGAACAAGGACTGGTAAGTATCTGAGACAGAGCCTTACTGAATGCAAGACAAATTTCTTTTATCTCTTCATTTACCTCACCCGTATAAAAAGAAAAAAATAATAATAATAAAAATAAAGGGTATACCGAAATTCAAATTAAAAACTGATTATTTGCAGTGCCAGGTCCGTCACACACGGTCATGTATGTGTGTGGCAGAACGAGATCATGAGCCAACAGACGGCATGAAAGAATTTAAGCTCTAGTCTTATGTCATTCATGTATATGCATGACAGGGAGAATGATCACGTTCATGCATGCACGGGCGTGTGTGGCAGGCCCACTCGATATAGGATTTTGTGTTGAGATTCTGTCTCTTTGGTGGATCCAGGCCAAGGTCTGGCCTCATCTCCACATTATTGATCAATCATTATTTTATCACTCAGTATCTGATTCCGTTACTGGTCATGCATGTTTTTAATTTATTATCAATTTCATTTATATCATTAATGCATGCTTTTTCACTGTAACCTAATCCTGAATGCTTTCTTCTTTCTTTTTGCATGTGCCTGCCTACTTTTGAATTATTTTTCGATATAGGATTTTGTGTTGAGATTCTGTCTCTTTGGTTCACCACAATTCTCAAAAATGGTTTGTCTGATTTTGAAAATTTGTAAAGGAAGATTCGATGATGTAGTACATGGTATCCCTGGACTCGGAGGCAGTTTTTTGTTGACTTTCTACAAACTGTAGTTCTGTTTGTCTTACTTTTTTTTTCAAGTTATAATCGCACTCGGAAACGAAGACATTACTTCAAGTGCGGTGCTTTTCATTCTCTTTTATTATTGTTGTGCTCTTAATCTACCGTCTGCCTCCAGTAGAACCTCGATATAGGATTTTGTGTTGAGATTCTGTCTCTTTGGTTCACCACAATTCTCAAAAATGGTTTGTCTGATTTTGAAAATTTGTAAAGGAATAATATTGAGTAAGCATGAGGCCTTGAATGAACTCAGCTCAAAATTTAACAGAGTGTTCAATTTCGGATCAATAGGTACATTCCTTCTCCATCTTCCTTGTTCTATTTTAGTATCGAAAAAAAGGCTTATAAAAATTAAATTCATACCGAGTTGTTACTTGATGTAGATATATTTTGTATTTTAAAAAAATATTTTAATTCGCTATGCTCAATTTATTAATGTATTTTTTATTACTTGTCTTATATTAAAATTAAATTGTAGGTTTTAGAGAGGTTTTCATTATTATCAATAATAATTAAATCAGGTGCCTCTTAGCATGTGGTTAAATAAAGAAATTATTCCTGTGGGAAATTTACATCGCAATGTGGGAAAAATATTACATTACAAAATATGTGGAAAGTGGAAACTGTTTTCCCGACAACCAATGAATGAAAAAAATCATACCAAGTTATGTACGAACAGGTACCAGGAGTCAAAAATTGTATGAAATTTATTTAAAAGTTTTTTTAGAGCCAAAACGAAGTTAAAGGTATTGCCAAAATCCTACAGAAAATTCTGCCTTACATCTAACACCTGAAAAGAAAAGAGGATCTGTCAAAAAATCGTAAAAAAAAAAAATGCAAGGAGCTTATTTTGAGGAGCAGATTGATTCACTAGGTTTGATCACATTTTATCAAGTGAACCTACCATGTTTTGGCTATTTGCGAAGTTAAAATTATATCAATAATATAATAATAGGTACGTACAGTACTTATTGAAGCAGGAGTATATTACCTAATAATTTAAATCCTCTCTCTAAACGTGCGTTGGAAATACTCCAGTCTAGTCTCAAAACAAGTGCGGTGCTTTTCATTCTCTTTCATTATTGTTGTGCTCTCCTTAATCCTTATTGTTTTCCTGATCATCCCCACATATATTTCCCAATTTTCACCACTCTTCAAGATTTCGTCAATAACATTGTCTTACTATTTAGGTTACAGAGAGAACGTGCCACAGTGGCCCAGGACGAAGAAAACGAGAGGCAGGAGGAGTGCCGCTCATGTCCCAATTTTCACCACTCTTCAAGATTTCCTCAACAACATTGTCTTACTATTTAGGTTACAGAGAGAACGTGCCACAGTGGCCCAGGACGAAGAAAACGAGAGGCAGGAGGAGTGCCGCTCATGACTGGGTGCCCCCCGAAACAATATGCACTCCACAACCGTTCCAGCAAATAGCACTTCACTTCACTAGAGGAGTGACTGGCGTAATCTTATGTACGGGTTTCGTGAAACTCGACTTTCACGTAAATGAAACGTGAAAATCAGGGTTTGCGTTTCACTTGTGTGTATCGCGGCCCAAGTCGAAACACACACACACACACACACACACACACACACACACACACACACACACACACACACACACACACACACACGTGGCGTAATCTTATGTACGGGTTTCGTGAAACTCGACTTTTACGTAAATGAAACGTGAAAATCAGGATTTGCGTTTCACTTGTGTGCATCGCGGCGGCCCAAGTCGAAACACACAAAAAAAAAAAAAAAAAAAAAAAAAAAAAAAAAAAAAAAAAAAAAAAAAAAAAAAAAACACACACACACACACACACACACACACACACACACACACACACATACACACACACATACACACACACAAAACACCACGAAACGAAAGAGAGTTTTTGGAAGCAAAATTAGCGTTCCGTTAACTGAACTCTTTAACGTTATTTGACGAAAACTCGTTTCATGTGTAGAAACTAGGTTTCGTCAGATAACGTTCAAGAGTTCAGTTAATGGGACGCTAATTTTGGTTGTAAAAATTCCCTAATAATTGAAGTACATAATGTATTTCTCTAGGTTGCGGTTCCATTGGATACGGTTTCCAGTCTTTGCCGCGGTGCATGTGGTTATATATTGCTTCCGAATATTTTGTACGATGAAAAGTTCGGAAGAAATGTACCTACGTGTCTAACGATATTTTTTCGTCAGATAACGTTCAAGAGTTCAGTTAACGGGACGCTAATTTTGGTTGTAAAAATTCCCTAATAATTGAAGTACATAGTGTATTTCTCTAGGTTGCGGTTCCATTGGATACGGTTCCCAGTCTTCGCCGCGGTGCATGTGGTTATATATTGCTTCCGAATATTTTGTACGATGAAAAGTTCGGAAGAAATGTACCTACGTGTCTAACGATATTAAATATACAGTGGAACTGTAGCCTTCTATGCATTTTCCTCTAACTAGCTACCCAATTACTCATAATTTAGTTTTTTTTTTTTTTCAAGTATTATTTTGCAATTGTCACGTAGAAGTACAAACATTTTTTTCCTCCTCTTTTAATGTAAAAAAGAAAAATCAATTTAAACAATCAGATTATTTTAATTACATTTTTTCATTTATTTAAATGCATGTAGGTATTATGTATTTTGTATAAATTTCAACAGATTCAGTGGTATGGTAAATGGTTATTGGTAGCGTTTCTATTTAAACAAATTAGAAAAATCAATTTAAACAATCAGATTATTTTAATTACATTTTTTCATTTATTTAAATACATGTAGGTATTATGTATTTTGTATAAATTTCAACAGATTCAGTGGTATGGTAAATGGTTATTGGTAGCGTTTCTATTTAAACAAATTTCAAGGGAAGTAGCTATTTTTCATTGGCTTTTTTATATTTGATTTTTATATAATGTTCATTGGTCTGATTACGTATTTTTGGGAATAGTACGTTTCATCGCCGTTTTATGGGCTAAACCAACCTTACTGGAGAAGTAGCTATTTTTCATTGGCGATTTTTATATAATGTTCATTGTTTTTATATAATGTTCATTGGTCTGATTACGTATTTTTGGGAATAGTACGTTTCATCGCCGTTTTATGGGCTAAACCAACCTTACTGGTGTAGTGGTTAACACGCGGTGCTCTTTGAATCTGGAGGTTGGTGGAAACTTTCGGAAACGGCCCTTTTGGCACCTTAAATATCGCCTATACTAAACCATAGGAAATACAAGATGGCGCACTATTAGAATCGGTTCCGTTCTCGAAAGTTTCCGGTAAGGAAAATACACCTTTGCTCTGCCCGTATAGCAGGATTCAGGCGTAAAGCTTTTATAAGATTATCGGACATATTCCCTAATGAAGTACTGGCCAAACACAAGAGCACTAGATTTGTTATTTGCGATCGAATGATCCACATAATTATCTGTCAACTCTTGGAATCGAACTCGGGACCCTCAAATTTTGCAAGCAAGCGCGTTACCACTGGACAAATTGTGTTCCAGATTTTCCTTTGTATATTTGATTATTTGTAGATTATCTTCCTCTCTTGCATTACGAATAAGTCTTTTTTTTTATCTTAGATGATAATAATACCTACTTAAATAATATTATTTTCACCGTATAATCATAAAAAATGTTTACATAAAAAAAAGGATATTATATCGTCGTTTTGAAACAAAAGCTGATACCTTTTTTACCGAAGTAAACTCGACCAGCTTTGAAAATAAAAGGTTAAAAAAACCTTTCCTGGATTGAATCTTAAAGACAAAGCGCATTCTTACCCGAGCGCATCTAGATTATCTAGACTAAATATACTTTTCTATCAATACGTACGTTCGTAATTTGAAATTTCATGTATCTTTTTTTAAAAATTACTATGTAAACTGTCTATTTGTCATTTTAAATGCATGTACCTACACCTAATGTAAATCATGTGAACGCTTAAATTTAATTAATAAAGAAAAAAAAATCCTACAAGGCTACATATTGCTACAGTGGTCACCAAAAGTTGCGACATAATAACACAAATAAATTGCATTTATTTATTCAAATGAGAATTTGTGAATAAAAATAAATAACCATTAATTTCCGCCATCACATGTTTGATAAAGAAGCGTGTGCATTTTCATCAGCTGTACCTATATCTGATAATAGACAGTGATAGTGTTATCAAATTCTCATAGATGGTATGGTCCGATAAGCAACATTCAGTCTGATGTCATTCATATACAGAAAGTTAACCTTCATTACTTACATTCCGTGTCCGGTACAAACAAAATTCTCAAATCTTAATAACCTTCATTATCATGGGATGACCCTTGTGCAATGTTTAGGTTGACTCTGGTGCTATGTAGTGTAGGGACCTTGGTTTGGACGAAACCTTGGTACTTCAAAGAAGGTAAGTTTTGTTGACTACGGTCAGTATATCTGCTTCTCTTTCTCTCCCTCTTGCCTTTTTTTTATTATTTTTTATTTTTTAAGAGGTTCGACAGAGGGAACTGTAACTGCTAGGGTCTTATCGTCCCGAAATCGAAGAGAGAAGGAAGACGGGGTAGGAGAAAGCCAGCCGTTCCGAGAATGAACATTATCCCATCAGGATAAAATCCGCCCCGGGCGGGACCTCTTGCCTTAATAGACCTTTTGCGCTTACATATAATTATGTAGGTGATTTTTTTCATTTCTGTTTAATAAAAGAATAAATTTGATAGTGGGGACAGTAACTCCTGGGGTCTTATCGTCCCGAAAGCAAAGAGAGAAAGATGACAGGATAAGAGAAGGCCAGCTAGTTAGCTTAGTGGGTAGCGCGCCTACCTTGTAAGCGCAAGGTCGCGGGTTCGATTCCCGCCCGGGGCGGATTTTATCCTGATGGGATAATGTTCATTCTCGGAACGGCTGGCTTTCTCCTATCCTGTCTTCCTTCTCTCTTCGATTTCGGGACGATAAGACCCTAGCAGTTACAGTTCCCTCTGTCGAACCTCTTAAAAAATAAAAAATAATAAAAAAAAGGCAAGAGGGAGAGAAAGAGAAGCAGATATACTGACCGTAGTCAACAAAACTTACCTTCTTTGAAGTACCAAGGTTTCGTCCAAACCAAGGTCCCTACACTACATAGCACCAGAGTCAACCTAAACATTGCACAAGGGTCATCCCATGATAATGAAGGTTATTAAGATTTGAGAATTTTGTTTGTACCGGACACGGAATGTAAGTAATGAAGGTTAACTTTCTGTATATGAATGACATCAGACTGAATGTTGCTTATCGGACCATACCATCTATGAGAATTTGATAACACTATCACTGTCTATTATCAGATATAGGTACAGCTGATGAAAATGCACACGCTTCTTTATCAAACATGTGATGGCGGAAATTAATGGTTATTTATTTTTATTCACAAATTCTCATTTGAATAAATAAATGCAATTTATTTGTGTTATTATGTCGCAACTTTTGGTGACCACTGTAGCAATATGTAGCCTTGTAGGATTTTTTTTTCTTTTCAAATAGGTACCTGCATTTATCTCATTTTTTTACAAGCATTTTCTTTTTTTTTTTAAAAAAAAAAAAAAAAAAAACATTATTATTATTATTATTATTATTATTATTATTATTATTATTATTATTATTATTATTTTGACGCTGATATATGACTAGGTGTGTTTACACGGAAGGCTAGAACTGCTGTAAACACCAGAGATAAGATGAAAATGTAGCTCTTTTAAGAGGTTTGATAGAGGAAACTGTACCAACGGAGGTCCTATCGTCTCGAGAGCGAAGAGAGGACAGGATAGAAAGCGAGCCGTTCCGAGAACGAACATTATCCCTTTAGTATCTTTTCAAAAACCGAGCAAGAGTACAGAATCGAAGAAAACCAGCTGTTCCGAGAGGATAATGTTTGCCCTTGGCTGGAATCGAACTTTCAGCTTCGATCTAACTGGTGGGAATGATATAGGGAATTGTAACAACGGAGGTCTTATCGTCCCGAAATCAAAGAGAGAACAGAGAATGATAGGATTGGAAATTGGAAGCCAGCCGTCCCGAGAACAGACCTTATCTGTTTAGGATAAAATTCGCCATTCTCGGGAATCGAACCCGGAGCTTTGAACTAAATTTTCGTTGTATTTTGTTTCAGAAATGTTCGGATGACAAGACATCTCATATTCCTACGTTTGCCAGAACAGAGCCACCTGATACTCAAGTAAGTCAGACTCAAGTAAAGGTAGGAAACACACGTCCACTTCAACTGGGAAGTCCGATGACCTTTGGGTGCGCACTCGTCAAAAAATAGCTCGTTGATTAACAAGTAAGCATGTGAATAGTTGATCCCATGGGATTTTTCACGCCGAATCGAATGGTGAAACTTTTAGAACTGTCCGACTTACAGTTGAGAAGTTGCGGTTCCCCTCCATGCGCTTCCATCGGACTTCCCAGTTGACGTGGACTGTACCGCACATATTATTTTGTTTAGGTTTGGTTCCTGAAGCACTCTTTACCCCACTGGAATTTCACAAATGTCTGGGATACTCCTGTACCTACTCGTAAGTTAAAAAAATCAAAAAAAAATTCCTTCCTATTTTACAGGAAATCTACTATGTCGGTACCTAGTACCTACTACCTAATGAGAAAACATTGCAATCGGTCCAAATTTTCAAAATCGGGAAATGGGTGGCTATATCCGTTTCAGGGTCCCCTGAGTCCAAAAAAGTGATTTAGCCCATGGTCTGTACATGACGCATATATGTACGTTTGTAGGTGGTATAAAAAATACCTCAAGAACGAAGGGTTTGTTATAGAGTTAGTAGGGTGCCACCAAAAGTTTTGTTTTAAAAGAGCACTACGAGAATAAAAAGTTTAGGAATCCCTGATATAGATTTCTACTATCTTATTTTAATTATTACTTTCATTTTTTTTATTTTTTTCATATTTCCTTCACAGATTCCGGCGAAAGATATGAAAACATCAAACAGTTGCGCCGGTTCACCGAATCGTCAGACAGACCGAGAACTCTGATATCTTACGAGTATGACACTCTGGGAAAAATAGATTACGATGCTGCTTTAGAGCCAGACTCATATGCCGTGAGACATGAGCAATCTCTGCACAAATATTTCAAATCCGATGGCGGCGTGTATGATTCTTCACTGCAAAACAATTCGTTCTACAAGGATCCAAAGTCAGAGGACTTCGGAACGGCGGATTACTTGACCAAAATCTACACACAGCAAGATCCTCGCGAGAAATTTGGTACTTTGTGGGACTTTGACTGACATTCAATATCAGTACCAATCTCATGGTTTCATATCAAATGCTACACTATCCCCGCCACTCATGCTCGGAACGTCTTAACATACCTATGTGCAATTCCCTCTAAAAAAAAAAAAAAAAAAAGGTTTAAACACGCGGTGTTCTTTGAATCTGGAGGTTGGTGGAAACTTTAGGAAACGGAGCAGGTTCCCTTTTGGCACCTTAAATATAGCCTATACTAAACCATAGGAAATACAAGATGGCGCACTATTAGAATCGGTTCCGTACCCGAAAGTTTCCGGAAAGGAAAATACACCTTTGCACTGACCGTATAGCAGGATTCAGGCGTAAAGCTTTTATAAGATTATCGGACATATTCCCTAATGAAGTACTGGCCCAACACAAGAGCACTAGATTTGTTATTTGCAATCGAATGATCCACATAATTATCTGTCAACTCTTGGAATCGAACTCGGGACCCTCTAATTTTGCAAGCAAGCGCGTTACCACTGGACAAACTGTGTTTCAGATTTTCCTTTGTATATTTGATTATTTGTAGATTATCTTCCTCTCTTGTATTATGAATAAGTCTTTTTTTTTATCTTAGATGATAATAATACCTACTTAAATAATATTATTTTCACCGTATAATCATAAAAAATGTTTACATAAAAAAAAAGGATATTATATCGTCGTTTTGAAACAAAAACTGATACCTTTTTACCAAAGTAAACTCGACCAGCTTTGAAAATAAAAGGTTAAAAAAACCTTTCCTGGGTTGAATCTTAAAGACAAAGCGCATTCTTACCCGAGCGCACCTAGATTATTTAAGTCTAAATATACTTTTCTACCAATACGTACGTTCGTAATTTGAAATTTCATGTATCTTTTTTTTTAAATTACTATGTAAACTGTCTATTTGTCATTTTAAATGCATGTACCTACACCTAATGTAAATCATGTGAACGCTTAAATTTAATTAATTAATTTTAATATTGTCACTTCCTTTCAATTTCTTATATACAATTTTAATGAAGAGTCTATAGGTTTTTTATTACAATTAATATTATTAACTTTATATTTTAAAAGTTCGTACCTAGTTAAAAAAAAATGTAGTTAACTATTAATTTTTCTGCCTGAAATGTATTTTTTCTTCATTTTTGTACAAAGAGCCACCTTCCGTACTGGACATTGTTTATATGAAGAAGATGTAATAGGTTCATCTATCTTTTTATAATATCTATAATATTCAAGATATTCTATTGCTATTCCATTCGGTGTTAAAAATGTAAATCATGAACACTTATATTGTGGGGTACGTAGTGAAAGAAAAGAAGTTGGTTCAGAAAAAAAAGCTTTAGTATGAATAGGTATGTACTTATGATTAAATAGTATTTTCAAATTCTTTCAAAATCCTAGTCTACTTCATAATATCTACCATATATTTCGTTTTTCATATAACTTGTAGATAATCATTTTTCATTGGAATTTTGTACACTGTTTCTTTTCTCTTTTTCTTAATATCTACCATATATTTCGTTTTTCATATAACTTGTAGATAATCATTTTTCATTGGAATTTTGTACACTGTTTCTTTTCTCTTTTTATACAATGTATCTTGTTTTATTTGTTCATTTTAGTTTTAGAAACCATTCATTTTTCTCTACCAGCATCAGTTCTCACAAAACTGTTTTCGTTCATGTATTTTCCAAATATCTTCATTTACCTTTATTTCTTTCAATTGATTCGCCTTAAAAGTACTTTTACGATAGGATATACCTACATATAGATAACCATTATAAGCCTATTGGAAAATTATTAAATTTTAAATATGTTTTCCTTTTGTTATAAACATTATCTTCGATCTCTAGGTAGGTAGTTGTTATCAACTCTTTTTATTTTTCCTCTTGTCTAAATTTCTTCGATATTCTTCTTTATATTTATTAATTTCATATGTCATAAACATAAAATATTAACCAAATGTATGGCATGGAGGTCAATATTAGTACAAGTCTACAATGTACTTGTTAGTACATATTCTGTGACCTCATGATTCATGATACCTAGAAGGTGCGTTAGTATGAATGTGCGCTTATAAGTGCATAGGGTTAGTTAATCTTACGATTTGGCGAATGGAAAAATGCCATAATTTGTTAGTAATGTAGTTTTAATGTTTCTTATTCTGACGTTATAGCCAGTTTTTATTTTTTCATTCTTCAATATTGTTAACCTTAATGTCTTTCTATATCTATTCTTCCTTAATTCGTCTTATCCAAGTAACTTCTACTACCTAATCTTTAGGAATGTGCACCATTATAAGCCTATTGGAAAATTATTAAATTTTAAATATGTTTTCCTTTTGTTATAAACATTATCTTTGATCTCTAGGTAGGAAGTTGTTATCAACTCTTTTTATTTTTTCCTCTTGTCTAAATTTCTTCGATATTCTTCTTTATATTTATTCATTTCATATGTCATAAACATAAAATATTAACCAAACCAAATGTATGGCATGCAGGTCAATATTAGTACAAGTCTACAACGTACTTGTTAGTTCATATTCTGTGACCTCATGATACCTAGAAGGTGCGTTAGTATGAATGTGCGCTTATAAGTGCATAGGGTTAGTTAATCCTACCATTTGGCGAATGGAAAAATGCCATAATTTGTTAGTAATGTAGTTTTAATGTTTCTAATTCTGACGTTATAGCCAGTTTTTATTTTTTCATTCTTCAATTGTTAACCTTAATGTCTTTCTATATCTTCTATTCTTCCTTAATTCGTCTTATCCAAGTAACTTCTACTACTACCTAATCTTTAGGAATGTGCTTACAGTGATATGGAGCCTTTGTGCTGTGAGGGTGAAACTAAAATGATAATTTTGAAGGTCCCTTAATCACAATAATGAATAATGCCATCTCATCAGTTGTGTGTGGTTCATGAAATATGTGGGTAATATGAAAATTAGGGCGCAAACATAGTGTGTTTCATTAATTCAAGCAAATTCTGTTAGATTTACACCTATCCTTCTGCTCTTTGTTCTCTTTCATTTTCTTCTATGGGTCCGAAATAAAGAATATTGTATATTTAGGTCCGAGGCATGGATTTTTTAATGGCAGTTGATTTTTCGCGCTACTATGCGATGGATTGCATTGCATTTAATACCTGGATTTTAAAGTGCCCTTAACACTATCTTCAGTATTCGGTATTCATATTATTAAGTTCAGATTGTAGGTATTCCGAACTTTTCACCATCAAAATCGATTGAATGAAGCCAGAAATATTGAAATTACGAACGCATCAACGCGGTCTTCCAATTTAATCCTATGTTAAGATCTTTTTTTTTACTTTTTTTATTATTATTTTTAAAAATCTTTTACTTTTATTATTATTTTAAAATCAACTATTTTTCTTTTAATTCAGGTGTTAGAATTTAACCTAGATGAAACTCGGATTTTGGTGGTCCTGGCCATTAAACTCATTTTTACATGTAGACATACGTACGTAGGTACTTGGATTTTTTTCAATGATACAAAATAATAATGTTCAGTATACCTTTTAACTTATTATGATCAAGTTTTTATATATAAAAAAAATACATAAAGATGTTTAATATGTTTGTATTCCTGGTTCATATGTATATATAATATACCATTTTTATTTAGCTGTAGAGAACTACAATAATTGATAGAAGAAAACGGATTAAATAATGGGTGTATTTGGACACAAATACAGATTAGCATAAAAAAAAAACATCAAAATCGATTGAATGAAGCCAGAAATATTGAAATTACGAACGCATCAACGCGGTCTTCCAATTTAATCCTATGTTAAAAAGAGAACAATCCCCTCTTTAGTGACGGTGGCTCTCTTCAGCGGCATGTACGATGCAACTGCACGAGTTTCCACACTTCCTCTTCTATACGTTATGCCTCCAGGCTCAAGGTCGTGACGCGCCCGCGACCTTTTAAATTATAAATTTACATTTTTTTTTTTTTTTTTTTTTTTTTTTAATTTTTTTTAAATTTTCACTTTTTTCCTTCTCTTTTTTGC
>NW_007377687.1:215848-229988 GCF_000475195.1 Diaphorina citri
GTTTTTTTTTTTTTTTTTTTTAAAAAAAAAAAGAAAATGCTTGTAAAAAAATGAGATAAATGCAGGTACCTATTTGAAAAGAAAAAAAAATCCTACAAGGCTACATATTGCTACAGTGGTCACCAAAAGTTGCGACATAATAACACAAATAAATTGCATTTATTTATTCAAATGAGAATTTGTGAATAAAAATAAATAACCATTAATTTCCGCCATCACATGTTTGATAAAGAAGCGTGTGCATTTTCATCAGCTGTACCTATATCTGATAATAGACAGTGATAGTGTTATCAAATTCTCATAGATGGTATGGTCCGATAAGCAACATTCAGTCTGATGTCATTCATATACAGAAAGTTAACCTTCATTACTTACATTCCGTGTCCGGTACAAACAAAATTCTCAAATCTTAATAACCTTCATTATCATGGGATGACCCTTGTGCAATGTTTAGGTTGACTCTGGTGCTATGTAGTGTAGGGACCTTGGTTTGGACGAAACCTTGGTACTTCAAAGAAGGTAAGTTTTGTTGACTACGGTCAGTATATCTGCTTCTCTTTCTCTCCCTCTTGCCTTTTTTTTATTATTTTTTATTTTTTAAGAGGTTCGACAGAGGGAACTGTAACTGCTAGGGTCTTATCGTCCCGAAATCGAAGAGAGAAGGAAGACGGGGTAGGAGAAAGCCAGCCGTTCCGAGAATGAACATTATCCCATCAGGATAAAATCCGCCCCGGGCGGGACCTCTTGCCTTTACAATCTCTTATGTTCCCTCTGAAATAAACATGCTTAGTCATCTGAAAACTCTGGATCTTAGTCATAATAAATTGGTATCTGATTCCCTACCCTTGTTTATAGACATGCGCTCTCTGACAGAGCTCAACCTCAGTTATAATCAACTTACCATGTTACCAGTTTGTACAGATTGCAAAAACCTTACACATCTCTTGTTGGGCTTCAACAAAATCAACAACATGGAAAACGATTATTTCCTTACTTTGACCAAGTTGTCTCTTCTAAATTTAAAGAACAACAAAATCTCTGAAGTGAGTTCCAATGTGGGAGATCTAATCAACTTGGCTATTCTTGACCTATCAGACAATGAATTAACTGATGTACCATGTGAGCTGAGTTCTTTGTTTCATCTTAAAAGTCTCTTCCTAGGGGGAAATCCTATCAAAACTGTGCGCAATGATATACTACAAGACTCAAAACGTATCATTTCCCATATTAAAACATCACGCCTTGATTATCACTGTCAGAATGTGGATGGTGGAGGAATGAGTTCTCAGGAATCTACAAGTGAAATCAATATTGACAAGTACAAATTAGACCGAACTAAAACACTTACTTTATGTAAAGTGATCAACATACCAGAATCAGTGTACATGAGAGGAATGAGTTCTCAGGAATGTACAATTGAAATCAATATTGACAAGTACAAATTAGACCGAACTAAAACACTTACTTTATGTAAAGTGATCAACATACCAGAATCAGTGTACATGAATAGACCTTTTGCGCTTACATATAATTATGTAGGTGATTTTTTTCATTTCTGTTTAATAAAAGAATAAATTTGATAGTGGGGACAGTAACTCCTGGGGTCTTATCGTCCCGAAAGCAAAGAGAGAAAGATGACAGGATAAGAGAAGGCCAGCTAGTTAGCTTAGTGGGTAGCGCGCCTACCTTGTAAGCGCAAGGTCGCGGGTTCGATTTCCTCCCGGGGCGGATTTCATCCTAAACGGATAAGGTTCGTTCTCGGAGCGGCTGGCTTAAAAAAAGATGAGTGTTTCACCGCCGTTTTTATTTCGTAGCAATGAAACAACTGCTACATTAGACACGTCTGGATCAGATGGGCGATACGGGACACAATACTTCCCATTTAGGTGCTGGGTCAACACGTCGCGAGATCACCAGAAAGTAATCCGTCCAGTAAAGCAATCCAGAAAGTAACCCGTCTAGATGGCTAAAAAAATAACTTAAGTAAAATAGTATTCAAGATAAAGAATAACGGATATATCTAATTATGTATCTAATAATAAATAATTAAAGATTTTGGTTTCAGGTGAGTATGAACGAGAGCACATGCTACCAAAGAACCATAACTTCACGGACATACCACCAAGGTATTCTGGAGGAAGACGGCCCATTCACTTCGACGGCTATTTGAGAGGATGGAATACCTCCTACTACTTCACTACCCGCAAGGTTTGTTCTACATACCTATTTATTATTGTTCCTCAACACTTACGAGCATACCGAACTGTACCATATACCATATGGTAGGTCCCGGATTGGGTTCGATACCAGCCTTGAGGAGGAGGATTTGGAGCAGTCCCGCTGGGCAGAGCCGCTCCATAGACGAAAAAACGGGGTGTTGTCGCAACGGGGATGTCGATCTTTGGCCGAAAGTCCTTGGTATCCTTGGTCTTCCGGGTGGACTTAGGGCGGAGACCTAATCGTCGTGAAGTCCACCTATTTATCAAGAACAAGAACAACAACAACACCAACGACAAACACCAACAACAACCACAACAAGATAAAGGGTTTTGGGAGTTGACGTATTACGATTTTTCTCCGAAAGGATCCGAACCGAAAATCACACGAGTCCATGTGTGTAGCAGTTGTTTCATTGTTACGAAACAAAAACGGCGCGTCGGTGAAACACTTATTATTATTATTTTTTTTTTAGTACCTACATACTTGGGAAAAAAAGCTCTTAAAAACATGATGTAATCTTACGTAAACATATCATGATGTACAGTCCACTTCAACTGGGAAGTCCGATGACCTTTGGGTGCGCACTCGTCAAAAAATAGCTCGTTGATTAACAAGTAAGCATGAGTGTACATGATTGCTAAAGAAGCACAAGTTGAGCAGGCAGATCTAAGTTATAACAGACTTCATGTGGTAAACAGCAAACTGTTTGACATTACCAGCATACGGGAACTTGACCTCAGCCACAATCTTATCCAAAATCTACCACCAGACTTGTTAAACCTCAGACATCTTGTTTACATGAACTTGGAAAATAACAAGCTGGAAACTATTGATATTGATTTCAACTTTGGTCATCTCCGTGAATTGAATTTATCCTCGAACAAGTTTCAACAAATACCCAAGTGTATATTTCATTTAGACAACCTGGAAATTTTAATATTGAATAATAATGATATTGAAGAAATCAATCAACCTGAAAAACTAGTCAAAATGCAAAAATTAACAGTACTTGACCTTTCAAACAACAACATAAGAAAGATTCCATATGAACTAGGACTAGCCCAACAATTGCATCATTTAAATCTGGTGGGGAACTGTTTCAAATACCCTCGTCAAGATATCCTTCAAAAAGGAACACCATTCTTGTTGAGTTATTTACGTGATAAATTACCTTCTACATAAAATTTAGTACAAAATACATTCCTATTATTATTAAACAAGTTTGACAGAGGGAACTGTAATAATGGAAATCTTATCACCCCAGTATCAAAGAGAGAAGGAAGACAACCATTCCAAGAACAAACCTTAGGTATCTGTTTAGGATAGGGTTCACTTTCACTATTCAAAGTAATTTAGTATTAATATTTTCTCCTCGGAAATAGATCTAGTCATTCTAGTCACATTTTTAGTCTGTATTGTAATAACATCCCAGTCAGCACACACGATTGGATGTAAGGCTCGAATCAAGCTTACAAATTCACCTGTGTAAGTTGGATGACATCCAGTCTGTTTAAACAAGTTTGACAGAGGGAAATGTAATAATGGAAATCTCATCACCCCAGTATCAAAGAGAGAAGGAAGACAACCATTCCAAGAACAAACCTTAGGTATCTGTTTAGGATAGGGTTCACTTTCACTATTCAAAGTAATTTAGTATTAATATTTTCCCCTCGGAAATAGATCTAGTCATTCTAGTCACATTTTTAGTCTGTATTGTAATAACATATTAACCTACCTACCTTTCAATATTGTAGATAACAAGCAGGCTCCGCCCGCTTGCGCGTGGCTGAGGCATGGCCGTAGGTGACCGTAGCTTAACTTACCGTATCGTACCGCACCTGACTATACTTGACTGTACCTAATCGTATCTGACTGTTCCGTACCGTACTTGACCGTACCTGACTATGTCGTATCGTACCATATAGTACTGGACCTGACCGTAACGTACCGTATCTCACCGTACTTGACTGTACCTGACCGTACCATATCGTATCGTATTTAACTGTACCTGACCGCACTTGACTGACCGTACCGTGCCGTATGGTACCATACCTTACCTGACCTGACCGTAACGTACTGTACCGTTTTACTTGACCATACTATTTTGGCACCGTATTATACTTTTATTCGTTTTCGTCCCTAATTCGGGCACCACTGTGAGTTTTGAAAAATCCGTTCTTAGGATACCTTTACTTAAGTACTAAAAGGCAAGACTATCTTACTTACAAACTTCATGTAAATTGACCCACCCGTTTTGGCCATGGGTCGATTTTTAGTAGTTTTTTGGTCATAGTTTGGAATATATGTATTTTATGGAGTTGCAGCCTCGGCCTCCCCTTGTGGTCGTTTTTTAAAACCTCGACTTACGCGGCAGTGAAGATTGGACGACGGTTTAATTTATGTTTATATAAGGGACAAAATAAATAAATTAGGTACAAATATCCAGCGTGCCGGGAGGCGCGCGAACGTCAAGAGTTCGAAGCAAAGCGCCGCCCGGCCTATATTAACACGAAACAGAGTTTCATCGTTTTTAGGCATTTATTGTGTTCTCAACTTCTCTTCTTGTACTTGAGTCTACCTGCTTCTTCACTTTTCAAATACTCGCTAAGCAGAAGTGAGGTTTGCTCTGGTTTCAAGATATTTCTATACAATCCATATCCTCTGTACAGGTTGATGATATATTCTACAAGTAACCATAGTAGAAGCATGATCAGTAGGATCACCAATAGTGAACCGCTTTGAAATGGAAATACATCCGAGTACATGAGTATACCTGGAAATAGATGAGATGCCTTGTTTTTATTTTGTTTGTTTTTTTTTTTTTAATATCAACTACGAGGCTGAGTGCACTCCGAACTCCAAGCACAGAGCCGAAAAAAACCTCGGCACCGCCAGGAATCGAGCCCGGGTCTCCTGCGTGCCGGCCACGGGGTTTGCGAACACAACAAACATTTAGCACCATATTTTTCAATAGAAACGGTTGTGCTTACCTGGGTGATGTTTCAAAGTCAAAATTCTGGGAAAATGAGGGATTCAGCCAGACTAGTTAGCTTGGTTGGTAGCGCCTCTGCGTCTGCCTTGTAAGCGCTAGGCCGCGGGTTCGATTCTCGCCCGGGGCGGATTTTATCCTGATGGGATAATGTTCGTTCTCGGAATGGCTGGCTTTCTCCTATCCTGTCTTCCTTCTCTCTTCGATTTCGGGATGATAGGACCTTAGATGATAAGATCATCCCGTAGTATGCCTCATCAGATGGGCGAGAAGAGACACAATACTTCCCATTTAGGTGCTGGGTCAACATGAGAACACCAGAAAAATTAACCCGTTGAAATATTTGCAAATGAAAAAATGAAAAACGAGTACAAATTTTTGTCGATGGTGGGATTCGAACCCGGGACATTCTGCATGGCAAGCAAGCGCTAAACCACTGGACCAACCGTGCCCCCCGGCCGAAGTCGTATATCCAATGGAATCATACCTGGCTTGGCGTCCTGTATGTAAACGCCATAGGTATAAACTAGAGGCCGGGAATCGAACCCGGAACCCAAGCCTCGGACGTAACATGAGTAGAATCCACTGAGGTAGAACTGATTCTTTGAGATACATCGTAATGACGTCATCACTGAACTTTTCGTAACATTACAGGCAATGTGTCTGAAATGATGAGTAACATTATATGTAGGTAATATTATTATATATTATTAATTATTATAGAACGACCTACTGTCCATGTGTCCATATAGTGTTAAAGCGCCTAAAAGGAAAAAAGAAGAAGAAAAAATAGAAAGCAAAAAGTGTTTTTTTTTTTCCTCAAACGGGCTCCGAGAAAAGTGGAGAGGGCATAAATTCTACCCTGTATATAAATACAGTCGAACCTGGCTAAGTGGGAATCCAAGGGACCGACAATTTTTTCCTCCTTATCCAGGTTTCCACTTAGACAGGTCCGCCTGTAAATGAAAACTTCTACCTACCTATAGGTATTATATAGGTTATACACTTACGAGATATCATCTGATACAGGGTCAGGCGAGTCAAATATGAGCCAATCAGAACCTGTGCTGAGTGAGTGTAGAGAGTTGACACAGTAGAGTAGAAGAGGTCTACCCGGTATAATACTTAGCTCCTTGTAGTTCACTGAAATAGTATAGGATTTGGATTTGTTTTTTTTTTTTTTTTTTTTTTTTTTTTTAAAAAAATCTCAAGCAGCAACCTCCTTGGTCGAATGGGTGTCACACTTGGCTTGCACGCAGGAGGCCCGGGTTCGTTTCCCGGCGGGGCCGAGGTTTTTTCGGCTCTGTGCTTGGAGTTCGGGGTGCACTCAGCCTCGAGGACAATTGAGTAGCTACTTAATCGAGTAGCGACCAGTGGCGGCATAACAAGTCAAAGAAACGAGCGTTGATAAAAATGATAATTGAGTAAATGAAAGACTTATAATACTGTAATACCCACAAAGTTGTGAAAAAGCTCTCTGCTTTACCACAAAGATTCATGATTTGATTTTGATAATTCTTCTTTCAAAACTGCACTCAAGGAATATTCTTTCAAAACTGCACTCAAGGAATATTCTTTCAAAACTGCACTCAAGGAATACATTTTAGATGTGTCTCCCTATGACTTACAGGAACTGTCCGTCTCACTTGTCTAGTTCTGCTTGAAACATCTCCTCCTATTCCTTTTCCTCTTCTTCTTCTTCTTCTTCTTCTTCTTCTTCTTCTTCTTCTTCTTCTTCCTCTTCCTTCTCCTCTTCTTCTTCTCCCTTACCTAATCCTCCTCCCCCTCTAAAAGTGATATTCAAAACTTTTTAGAGTTGAAAGTATTAAACCTACAATATAATAACTTAAAGGGCCTGCCTGATGAGATCAGACATTTGACTAATTTAAATGAACTAGCTTTGAATAATAACCAACTCGAGATGATTAATGAAGCTGTTTATGATCTTCCACACTTGTACAAGTTCAATGTATCTAATAATATGATTGCAAAAATTAGTGATAATATTGGTAATCTAACAAGCCTGTTGGTGTTGAATATTTCCAACAATAAGATAGAGTCACTTCCAGAGAATATTGGTTATATGAAAAGTCTAACTCACATTGATGCTAGTCACAATACAATCTCTTATGTTCCCTGGAAGCTATTCTCGAAGTTTCATCAAAATCGGTCCAGCCGTTTCGGCTGTGCGTTGATTATGAACGATTTTTAGTAGTTTTTTGGTCATAGTTTGGAAACCATTGCGAGTTTCGAAAAATCCGTTCTTACTGAGCCTATCCAAATCAAAAGGAAGCTATTCTCGAAGTTTCATCAAAATCGGTCCAGCCGTTTCGGCTGTGCGTTGATTATGAACGATTTTTAGTAGTTTTTTGGTCATAGTTTGGAAACCACTGCGAGTTTCGAAAAATCCGTTCTTACTGAGCCTATCCAAATCAAAAGGAAGCTATTCTCGAAGTTTCATCAAAATCGGTCCAGCCGTTTCGGCTGTGCGTTGATTATGAATGAATGAGTCAGGGTTTACTCTTTTATAGATATAGATTATGTATCTCTATAGAAAGTTAAATTAAAATGTGTGTGTGTGTGTGTGAGAGAGAGAGAGAGAGGGAGAGAGAGGGAGAGAGAAAAGTTTTGCTGACGATTTTTACTTACTATTTTATTTAGATATAGATTATGTATCTCTATAGAAAGTTAAATTAAAATGTGTGTGTGTGTGTGAGAGAGAGAGAGAGAGGGAGAGAGAGGGAGAGAGAAAAGTTTTGCTGACGATTTTTACTTACTATTTTATTTAGGTAGGTACTGTTTTCCAAAGATTTGTGAATTATGTCCCGATTCTCGTCATTTTTTTCTTCCAATAAGGTACTTTAACATGTTTGTATTATTGTTATTAATGTCGTTCGCGCCAAAATGTATTCAGAATATGTACCTATATTCTTAAAAATGTATACCCATAGATTTTCAATAATCTTTTTAGTTTTGGCTTTTTTTGCATGGTAGTGCACGTAACTCAGATTATTTCAAAAAAAATACAACAAACTTACTTTTTTTTTACAAAAAGGTACTTTAACATGTTTGTATTATTGTTACTTATTAATGTCGTTCGCGCCAAAATGTATTCAGAATATGTACCTATGTTCTTAAAAATGTATACCCATAGATTTTCAATAATCTTTTTAGTTTTTGGCTTTTTTTTGCATGGTAGTGCATGTAACTCAGATTATTTCAAAAAAATACAACAAACTTACTATTTACATTAAAAATAATGAATTTCACATTTATTAAGAAGTATACAGGGTGTTTATATATATATTTTTGACGAGTTTTGAGAGAGAGAACTGTAACCGCTAAGGTCTTATCATCCCGAAATCGAAGAGAGAAGGAATATAGGATAGGAGAAAGCCAGCCATTTCAAGAACGAACATTATCCCATCAGGATAAAATCCGCCCCAGGCTGGAATTAAACCCGCGGCCTACTTGAGAGAGAGAACTAACCGCTAAGGTCTTATCATCCCGAAATCGAAGAGAGAAGGAATACAGGATAGGAGAAAGCCAGCCATTTCAAGAACGAACATTATCCCATCAGGATAAAATCCGCCCCAGGCTGGAATTAAACCCGCGGCCTAGCGCGATTTTGAAATTTTAATTAAGAATCCCCAACTTTCAATGCACCACGAGAAAAAGATTGGACAATACAGTGAAATAAATTTTTCGATTGGTAGAACATGGAAAAAATATTTGAAAAAATGCAGGTACTAATGATAGTCAAAAAAGGTTGTACTTGCAAATGTATTGTTTTTACTTCCATTTATTCCATATCAGCATCTCTTTGTGCCAAAATGTTCTGTCTATCAATACCTTCACTTTCCATAAGAGCATTTTGGAATTCGATATTTTCTAAAGTCTTGGCATTCTCTAGCTCACGTTTCTTTTGTTCAGCCTCCATCGCAAGCCGTGCAAGACGCTTTTCCTCTGCTATCTGGCGATTCCTTAGCATCCGCTCCCGTTGAGCCTCTGTTATTTCCTAAGAATAAAAAAATAAATATACGAGTAAGATTCCAAAAGCCCTCTAAGGAAGGTGTTGATAAATCTGTTCAAACTTTGAACAAATAATTGTATAAGAAAAACTGAATATAGATGAGAAAATAAATACCTTGACTACAGGAGTGATGTGTTGCGATGGTTGAGAAGCCAGCAGGTCATTGAAGATATCATCTGAGGTTGGTTGTTGTGGTTGAGCTGGAGTCTCAGTGTCACTAAGGACAAGATTTGAGTCTTGGTTGAGTTCTTCAATCATACCCAGGCGGATTTTTTTAATGTGTGTCTGAAATTTAAATCATTGTCACTCTCAATTTAAGGTCACATTTGAGTAATGGAACAGTTAAATATTTTACAGCAGGGGTTCCCAAACTATTTTCTATGCAACCCTTTTTTTTATTTGAATGCTCCACAGCCCCTTTACTGTACTTTATGTGATCTTCCCCGGGTCTTGGAGTACGGCTGTGGACCCCACTTTGGGAATCACTGTTTTACAGGATGATCTAATGGGAGATATGAATACTATACTCCCATTTAATTACCACCGGAATATTTCAACTTGCTGGAGCATGGCCTGCACTATAGTGGAATTCGGGCTTAATCACCTACCATGACTGGTCTCTTATGGCCTAACACCTCCAGTCTCTTGAGAACATCAACAAAGTTGGATTTTGGGTAAAGTCTGTTTGCCCAATGTTCCAAGTTGCTCATGATTGTGTTCAAATCTGCCAGCTCGTGACCTTTGCCTTTGAATTTGACATCTTTGAAATACTGCTCAATGCATTGGATTCCTCGAGGCCCTGTTAATCTGTAAGACAAAAAAAAGAAAGTAAAGTTCATACCTATTTATAGATTAATGCATGGTTGATGACTGGATAGGTCACTGGTCTTGGTCTAGGTCAGGGGTTTCCAACTTCCATGTGTATGTGGGCCACATGCTATATTGGTAGGTACTTCGTGGGCCACATATGTAGGTACATAGGGGAGCACCCTCTCCCCCCCCAACTTTCAGAAATGTAGTCCAAATTTTGAGCGCCACAGGTGAAATTTTTCAAAAAGTATTCTCCTAATTGTAGAGCTGAACACTAAAGGGGTTTAGTTTCCATGACTCTATGATAACTACACTGGTCTTGCACGAAAAACCCCCAAAAAGCTTTGCAGGCCATGAAAATGGACTTGCTGGACCCCTGGTCTAGGTCTAGGATAGGAAGGAAGGATAGGTCTTGAACACAAAGAAATCCCAGCTTTGTTGTGAGGCATAACCCCCCTGATAATAATTATGACAGTATTAATAAAAGGAATGCTTTGAGAATAATGAGTAATATTGCATATTCTATGCATTACCTTTGAGCATTTAGTTTGGGCTGAGGATTTCTTATAACCTTTTTCTTAGGGGCAACTCGGACAGCATCTTCTGAAGGTTCACTGGGGTTTGGTGGGGGCTGCTCATCCTCATCTTAAACAGAGGTAATAACAGAGAATATGTAGACCTGGAGGGAAGAACTTCCTTTGAAATAGAGGAATCGCACATGTTGATAAAAGAATGAAAGGTTGGATTGATAAATAAAAAAAAAGTTGCAAAAAATCCAAATCTGAAGTCAATACTTACAGTGAAAATATCTTTAGGAGGTTTGGATAAGGTAGGTGCTGCAATTTGCAGTATTTTGACTGCTTTTTGGTGGTTTTCAGCTATAGGTACTGCCAAAACAATTTTAGAGATATTGTAAAAGTTACTACTTATAGAACACTCAAATAAGCATGTTTCAATGGAAAGAGGAAAGTTGTGTGATGTTCACACCAGATTTTTACAATCCTGTTCTTTTTCTCTTTGATTTTGGGACAGTAAAACCTTGGTGGTTACAGTTCCCTCTATTAAACTTTTTTGATTATTTTGACCAAGTACTGAGTTGATATACCTAATATTTACCTTGGCTCTCTCTGGCTTCAGGATGATGGTCTTCATTGAGCATAGGCTCAGGGTCATCTACCAATTCATCCAAAAATATATCATCCAACATTGCCATGGCTAGATACTAATGTGGGACTCTTTTGGTTTTTGATTCTGGAAAAAAGACAAAATATTTTTAATGCTGATAGTCCCAGCCCCACTCAGGCTGGGGGATGTTCATATTATGAGTAGGTGAGTAGCTAGTCAAGTGGAGGGTATAATACCAGTCACTAGGGGTAGTAGCACTAGTGATGTGTCTCATGAAACTGTTTTGAAACACAGTTTTGAAACCGAGATTACGGATCCGGTTTCATGAAACCGCTGAGTTAAAGTTTTGGAACTTGAATAGAGGAAAGAGAAAGACAGAAGCACAAACGCACTACAAACTATGTCGATACCTACTGAACTGAAACCTCCCTGCTTACTGCTTAAGTCTGCTTCGTTACTTAACGGACCCGAAGGTTTCAAGGTTTCAGTTACGGAACTCAGATCCGAAACCTGAGCGTTTCGAAACCTGGGATCCAGAGCCCTGAAAAGTTTCATTTTTCCCATCACTAAGTAGCACCTTACTAAAGCATTGAAAAAACGATTTTAGTACCATTTTAGGTACTAAAATCCAAAATGGCACATTCTCAACCACCAAAGATTGAGTGTTGAGAACATGCCATCTCGAAGAGAGGAAATCATTTCAGTTTCTGAAAAAGACAATACAGCTCTAGTATTCTCATAATACCCAAAATATCAACTCCTGTGCTTACCTTTAGTTTTGAGTATAGAGCAGTTCTGTAGATACCAACATGGACTGAATGATGTTCCCATTACAGATCACCATTCATCATCATTTGATTCAAAGTCGTTTGGATTTTGACCTGGATTACCAGAATTTTCACTGTCTTCAGCTTCGTTAATTCGATTCAGAAAAGAGCTGAGCAGTTTCTTGTTGAGCTGGTCAGTCAATGATGACTCCACAGGTGCTTTTTTGTCATCTTCTTTGTTCACCTCACTGGTTTTGGAGGCATTTTCCGTGTTTTGATTAGCAGGTGGCTCTGGCATGATTTTCACTTCAGATTAGAGAAAACACTCAATAGTAGGTAGTAGGTACTTTCAAATTAATGCCAGAACAAGTACTTTATAGCTTACCAGTATTGAGACGTATGAGTATGAGGTATAAGTCACTTCTGTCACTTTAAATTTAATTTATTTCTCAGAAAAAAATTAAATTTTGAAATTCGGTGAACGGGACCCTTTCAAACCAAGAGCAGTGTTGCCAAACCCAATCACCAGATAAGAATAATCGTACCGACTAGAAAATACCGCACAGAGGTGAATAACCGTACACTTATACAGGGTGTTTATAAAGTCTTGATGACCAGGGGTCAGGGGTGGGTTTCTCGAGAATCGCTCAAAATGTCAAAGAAAAAAAAAAAAAAAAAAAAAAAAAAAAAACCCCCAAAGATATTATTGAATTATTATATATTATTATAATGGATGTATCATTACCATGAGATAGTAAAGTCTGTGTACGCGCTCTACAATGGCTTTTCAAGTCACTACTGCCAGTAATGCTACATAGAAGTTCTTTAGTCAAGATGGAGTCACCCAAGATGAGTACAATTGCAGAGCTCCGAACCCAAGGCCCAAGCTAATGGCCGAGATCAAATATGGATGACCGCAAAGTTTTATGTCCTGCGGTTCGGTCGCTATAGCTAGGGTAAACCTATTATGGCTGAAATCCGGCTCCCACGTGCCAACAGGTCACAAATCGCGACGAACGGTACGGTCTTACAGGGCCAAGCTTAGGGTGAGTAGCTGTTTTTAAACGATGAGGAAAAAGTAAAAAAGTAAACGTTTATAAAGTTGCCCAATTAAAAAGACCGACAAAGGAGTACAACTGGGTCGTGGGATTTACCCTTCATAACACAGAGAAGAGCGGGTAGACTACTCCGTATGATGCCCCTACTAAGAATAGTAGATTCCCAGGATAGTAGGGCTTTAGGCTTCTCTCCTTCCTTCTGGTCCTATCCTGCTTTCGGTCGGTAAGGCTTTGCTTGTAATAGGGTAGTCCTTATTTTAGCGGGCCCCCGCCTTTAGCTTGGGCCCGGATCGCAGAAGTTCCGTCTGCGTCTCGCGATGGTTGGTCCATTGATCAGGACCGACTTAGGAGTAAAGGGTCTTAAGAAACTTTGAGTGGGTCATTCGTGTTTGGCAAAGATAACTTTTATACACGGATTTACAAACAACACAAGCTTTTGGGGCCACCTGGCGTGCGTCCTCTGGGCCCGAGCTTAAGCGACGACGCACGGCTCCAAAAAAAGCCGAGACACGAACCTCAAGCCTCACGTGAAGTCGGAGCATCAACTAAATTTTTTTTTTTTTTGTTTGTTTTATTTTTGTTCGGTAGAGTAGATCAAAGGTCCATCATGAGTACATGAGCCTACATAAAGGTAAAGGCTTCGCCCAGTGAATAACCACTAGCGATGACTAGTACGAAGATGGATACCAATGAACATCTTATAGTAGAGTTTGGACATGTCTCCCTATACCTAACATATCTTTTATAGAACTTTGGTCTCGTTTGGAGTGAAGACGAATCGCTCCATAAACTTTTCACTTCTTCGTCCATTCTGAGGTTCATCGTTCTTCTCTTCAACTCTTGTGTTATTTACGGATTGTCGTCCTTGCTACTGAGACAAAGCACAATTATATCCGGCCCGCGCGAAACGAAGCTTGACAGAACACTGCAAGCGCGCGGAGGGCCGTGCGCCTATAAAACATGGATTAAATAAAATAAACCAGGGGAATATATTTGTATTTAATTGGCAGCAGGTTAGAAGTGACGGCGCATCAGCTCCAAAAATTTTTTGCTGGTGTTCCCCTCCGCTCCGACGTTGAGGTATTTTATGTATATATAGGACGGTAAGGGGGTTTTTTAATACTTTTATCCACAGAGC
>NW_007377687.1:230582-259034 GCF_000475195.1 Diaphorina citri
TTAGAACAATTCCATCTCAAGCAGCAACCTCCTTGGTCGAATGGGTGTCACACTTGGCTTGCACGCAGGAGGCCCGGGTTCGTTTCCCGGCGGGGCCGAGGTTTTTTCGGCTCTGTGCTTGGAGTTCGGGGTGCACTCAGCCTCGAGGACAATTGAGTAGCTACTTAATCGAGTAGCGACCAGTGGCGGCATAACAAGTCAAAGAAACGAGCGTTGATAAAAATGATAATTGAGTAAATGAAAGACTTATAATACTGTAATACCCACAAAGTTGTGAAAAAGCTCTCTGCTTTACCACAAAGATTCATGATTTGATTAGGACAACTGAGTAGCTACTTAATCGGGTAGCGACAAGTGGCGACATAACAAGTCAAAGAAACGAGCGATGATAAAAATGATAATTGAGTGAATGAAAGACTTATAATACTGTAATACCCACAAAGTTGTGAAAAAGCTCTCTGCTTTACCACAAAGATTCATGATTTGATTTTGATAATATATCGAGTTACCTACTTGATTTACTGGCTGTGTAGCTTGATATCAGATATGGAGTCTCTTGCTTTCGACTAGGAAGAGTAAGTAAATCCAAGGATTGATTGTTGAGCAATATGGACGCCACAGAGCAGCTCAAGGGTATGAGGAGTTTCTCATGGGACATTGAACGGGACAGTAGTGTCTGGGACAGAATAATTGAATGAAGTGAGGTTCAAACGGTACAGTTGTGTCTGGGACAGAATAATTTAAGTGAGGTTCAAACGGGACAGTTGTGTCTGGGACAGAATAATTGAATGAAGTGAGGTTCAAACGGTACAGTTGTGTCTGGGACAGAATAATTTATATTTATTTATTTATTTATTTTATTTATTTTAATACACGGGCGGACCCTTTACTAACTTAAGTACATTGTATGCCCTAACTATCTTAATCTAACAAACTAAAATTACTAAATAGAAAACTATATAATATTCAAGGGGTGTGGAGTCTCGAGAGTAAGAAGATCCAAGGATTGATTGTTGAGCGATATGGACGCCACAGAGCAGCTCAAGGGCATGAGGAGCTTCTCATGGGACATTGAACGGGACAGTAGTGTCTGGGACAGAATAATTTAAGTGAGGTTCAAACGGGACAGTTGTGTCTGGGACAGATTAAATTAATGAAGTGAGGTTCAAACGGGACAGTTGTGTCTGGGACAGATTAAATTAATGAAGTGAGGTTCAAACGGGACAGTTGTGTCTGGGACAGATTAAATTAATGAAGTGAGGTTCAAACGGGACAGTTGTGTCTGGGACAGATTAAATTAATGAAGTGAGGTTCAAACGGGACAGTTGTGTCTGGGACAGATTAAATTAATGAAGTGAGGTTCAAACGGGACAGTTGTGTCTGGGACAGATTAAATTAATGAAGTGAGGTTCAAACGGGACAGTTGTGTCTGGGACAGATTAAATTAATGAAGTGAGGTTCAAACGGGACAGTTGTGTCTGGGACAGATTAAATTAATGAAGTGAGGTTCAAACGGGACAGTTGTGTCTGGGACAGATTAAATTAATGAAGTGAGGTTCAAACGGGACAGTTGTGTCTGGGACAGATTAAATTAATGAAGTGAGGTTCAAACGGGACAGTTGTGTCTGGGACAGATTAAATTAATGAAGTGAGGTTCAAACGGGACAGTTGTGTCTGGGACAGATTAAATTAATGAAGTGAGGTTCAAACGGGACAGTTGTGTCTGGGACAGATTAAATTAATGAAGTGAGGTTCAAACGGGACAGTTGTGTCTGGGACAGATTAAATTAATGAAGTGAGGTTCAAACGGGACAGTTGTGTCTGGGACAGATTAAATTAATGAAGTGAGGTTCAAACGGGACAGTTGTGTCTGGGACAGATTAAATTAATGAAGTGAGGTTCAAACGGGACAGTTGTGTCTGGGACAGATTAAATTAATGAAGTGAGGTTCAAACGGGACAGTTGTGTCTGGGACAGATTAAATTAATGAAGTGAGGTTCAAACGGGACAGTTGTGTCTGGGACAGATTAAATTAATGAAGTGAGGTTCAAACGGGACAGTTGTGTCTGGGACAGATTAAATTAATGAAGTGAGGTTCAAACGGGACAGTTGTGTCTGGGACAGATTAAATTAATGAAGTGAGGTTCAAACGGGACAGTTGTGTCTGGGACAGATTAAATTAATGAAGTGAGGTTCAAACGGGACAGTTGTGTCTGGGACAGATTAAATTAATGAAGTGAGGTTCAAACGGGACAGTTGTGTCTGGGACAGATTAAATTAATGAAGTGAGGTTCAAACGGGACAGTTGTGTCTGGGACAGATTAAATTAATGAAGTGAGGTTCAAACGGGACAGTTGTGTCTGGGACAGATTAAATTAATGAAGTGAGGTTCAAACGGGACAGTTGTGTCTGGGACAGATTAAATTAATGAAGTGAGGTTCAAACGGGACAGTTGTGTCTGGGACAGATTAAATTAATGAAGTGAGGTTCAAACGGGACAGTTGTGTCTGGGACAGATTAAATTAATGAAGTGAGGTTCAAACGGGACAGTTGTGTCTGGGACAGATTAAATTAATGAAGTGAGGTTCAAACGGGACAGTTGTGTCTGGGACAGATTAAATTAATGAAGTGAGGTTCAAACGGGACAGTTGTGTCTGGGACAGATTAAATTAATGAAGTGAGGTTCAAACGGGACAGTTGTGTCTGGGACAGATTAAATTAATGAAGTGAGGTTCAAACGGGACAGTTGTGTCTGGGACAGATTAAATTAATGAAGTGAGGTTCAAACGGGACAGTTGTGTCTGGGACAGATTAAATTAATGAAGTGAGGTTCAAACGGGACAGTTGTGTCTGGGACAGATTAAATTAATGAAGTGAGGTTCAAACGGGACAGTTGTGTCTGGGACAGATTAAATTAATGAAGTGAGGTTCAAACGGGACAGTTGTGTCTGGGACAGATTAAATTAATGAAGTGAGGTTCAAACGGGACAGTTGTGTCTGGGACAGATTAAATTAATGAAGTGAGGTTCAAACGGGACAGTTGTGTCTGGGACAGATTAAATTAATGAAGTGAGGTTCAAACGGGACAGTTGTGTCTGGGACAGATTAAATTAATGAAGTGAGGTTCAAACGGGACAGTTGTGTCTGGGACAGATTAAATTAATGAAGTGAGGTTCAAACGGGACAGTTGTGTCTGGGACAGATTAAATTAATGAAGTGAGGTTCAAACGGGACAGTTGTGTCTGGGACAGATTAAATTAATGAAGTGAGGTTCAAACGGGACAGTTGTGTCTGGGACAGATTAAATTAATGAAGTGAGGTTCAAACGGGACAGTTGTGTCTGGGACAGATTAAATTAATGAAGTGAGGTTCAAACGGGACAGTTGTGTCTGGGACAGATTAAATTAATGAAGTGAGGTTCAAACGGGACAGTTGTGTCTGGGACAGATTAAATTAATGAAGTGAGGTTCAAACGGGACAGTTGTGTCTGGGACAGATTAAATTAATGAAGTGAGGTTCAAACGGGACAGTTGTGTCTGGGACAGATTAAATTAATGAAGTGAGGTTCAAACGGGACAGTTGTGTCTGGGACAGATTAAATTAATGAAGTGAGGTTCAAACGGGACAGTTGTGTCTGGGACAGATTAAATTAATGAAGTGAGGTTCAAACGGGACAGTTGTGTCTGGGACAGATTAAATTAATGAAGTGAGGTTCAAACGGGACAGTTGTGTCTGGGACAGATTAAATTAATGAAGTGAGGTTCAAACGGGACAGTTGTGTCTGGGACAGATTAAATTAATGAAGTGAGGTTCAAACGGGACAGTTGTGTCTGGGACAGATTAAATTAATGAAGTGAGGTTCAAACGGGACAGTTGTGTCTGGGACAGATTAAATTAATGAAGTGAGGTTCAAACGGGACAGTTGTGTCTGGGACAGATTAAATTAATGAAGTGAGGTTCAAACGGGACAGTTGTGTCTGGGACAGATTAAATTAATGAAGTGAGGTTCAAACGGGACAGTTGTGTCTGGGACAGATTAAATTAATGAAATTATTATGTGGTCAAATTCTCAAATAAATGAGGATAAAATTCCATACCTCGGCTGGGATCGAAACCACGCCCTCCTGTTTACCAGGCTAGCGTCTTGACCACAACGCCACCGAGGCAGGCTACATCAATCGGTCTATTCGGCGATTTTCGTCATCTTTGAGAGTCAAAGTCCCTGACTATAGTCTGTCCAAATAAAATTCCATACCTCGGCTGGGATCGAAACCACGCCCTCCTGTTTACCAGGCTAGCGTCTTGACCACAACGCCACCGAGGCAGGCTACCTATCGATCAATCGATCTATTCGGCGTTTTTCGTCATCTTTGAGAGTCAAAGTCCCTGACTATAGTCTGTCCAAACGGATATGAGAGCAAGGAGTCATCGACCCAAAATGAAGGAACCAATCAGAATGCGAGAATTCCTTGCATTGTTGCAATTAAGGTAAATGTCTATTTTTATAAACTCTCTCTATTAAAAAGTAGAGTTTTTTTTTTTTTTTTTTTTTTTTTTCAAGAGGTTAAATCACTGTGCAATGTGGGAAGAAGCACTGTGCGATGTACCTTCCTCTTTTAAAGATTTTCTACCGTTGCACCTTTGATATGTTTGGCAACCTGGCCTACTTTTTTGATGACTCATTGCTCTCATATTCATCTGGATTGACTATAGTGAAGGTGGCACTCACCAGAAGCCAAGTGTCCACTTGAAGGTCCCAGGACACCCGCGTCTCTCGTACAGTATCCTCTGTTTCTATTCTCATCGTCACGTGATCTTCCTGTAAGGTGACCAGGAGAGTGGCTACATCACCAGGAATGAACAACAGGACTCCAAACACGGCGCTCAGTCTAAGCGTCAGCTCTATCTGACGAACGAAATCAATCAAATCATGGATAAGTTGTGGTAAAGCGATTTTATACGGATGGGTAAGAAGCAGAGCGGACCAAGTCAAAATTTTTTTGGAGATTTTTGATTTTGGAGTACCTACCTATTGTACATTGTTGAAAAGAGCACGAAAAAGTCCATTTTTCCATTTTCTTTTTAATTGGTTGCTAACTTCACTTTATTAATATTGTATTGAAATGAGAGCAAAAACAAAATGGCTATCTCTTTTTAAACTTTGACTAGTCCTAAAATTTGACTCCATCTCAAAACGTTTTTGGGACTTGGTCCGCTCTGCCTCTTAGTCATTCAGTTGTGGTAAAGCGACTTTATACTAACCTAATGAGATTCGTTCTCGAAACGGCTGGCTTTCTTCCATTTTTTCCTCACTTTGGTTTCAGGACGATAAGACCTCCACTTTTTTAGTTCCTTCTATTAAAAAAAAACCCTTACCGACCAGTGTCGACTGTTGGAGTAGCAAGGGAGGAAGAGGGCCTCCGATTTCAAATTCCTGGACACTTCATTCAAATCTCCAGAATCATATACGATGTTGTACAGATGATGTGGTGTTACATAGGATTGGGTTGAGGTATGGTTTACCTGTAAATCAATTGGTCAACAGTAAGCAGAAAAGAACCAAAAATATGTTGAGGTACCTATGGTTTACCTGTAAATCAATTAGACAACATTAGGCAGAAAAGAACCAAAAATATGTAAATTATCAACTAGTACCTATGGTTTACCTGTAAATCAATTAGACAACATTAGGCAGAAAAGAACCAAAAATATGTAAATTATCAACTAAAAAAAAAAAAATTACTCCCAGCTCCCCTTGTTCAGTGGTTCGTTTCTGTTTAAAAGATGATGTTATATCAGTTCAATCGAAATACCTTCGATCATAAGGAAAATAAAGGAATTTTTTAACTGTGTTGAGCATATTTAAATGCTTGTCACAAATATCGATCCCTGATTATTACACCTAGATACATTTTATGACTTGACTTGGACTCGAACCTCGAACCACCAACCTCCAGATCAAAGTCCAACGTGTTAAAAACTGCACCACTGAAGTTGGTATCATAAGGAAAATACTAATAGCTAAGCATATTTTTAGGGTCAGCTGGTTCCTTAAAAAAGAAAGAGAAAGAAAAAAAAAAAAATCAGGATATAGGGCAAATAAGGCATACTTACACTCAAACGAAACGTTTCAAAGTTGACAATCAGGGTTTGTACTTGGCCAACGAATTTACCGCCCAGTGTGGTTTGTTCGTTCAAAGAATAAACGGCAGGACCACAGACTAATGGTGTGGAATATACCGGGTCTGAACTGTCCACACGTAGGGTAACTTGATACGATGTAACACTAGAGAGTACCTCATGCCATTCGTCCAGCTGCAGAATAGGATGATACACCCTGTTTATACCACCAGAATGAGAATGAAAAGTCCCTTTACTAATGCAGTCCAAGCAAGGTCTTACAGGGCCATATTTATATTTCTACATTACTGTAGGCCATACTCTGAAAATTTGAAGCACCCCCGGTATATAACTTTTTAGACCCTCGGGCCCCCCCATCGACAAAATCCTGGATACGGCCCTGAGGTCTTATGTAACATTTTTTCAATGTTTCAACAGTTCCATTTACATTTTACATATTTGTACTCTTTTCAAGAGGTTTCATAGAAGGAACTGTAACTCCTAAGGTCTTATCGTCCGAAAAGCGAATAGAGAAAGAGAGGACAGGATAGGAGAAAGCTAGCCATTGTAGAAATGCATGCGGACAAAACGCATTATACTACTATCCTCTGCAAGAGGGAGCTTGCTTTGGGAAAGTTGACGACGTTAGTATGTATTAGAGAAAAATTCTGTGGTTCCTCATTTTTTCTGCTCTTCAAACTTAGAAACCTCACATAAATTAGCGCATTAGGTCTATTTCATACTATTTGGTTTTGGCTAAAAAAATAAATAAATAAATAATAATAATAATAATAAACCGAGTGGATGGATGCCCTTTGCACTGAGTTTAAACTCACTTTGTGGCCCCCGGCCTTAGTCTGCCTGGGGGACTTTAAACTGGGGAGATACCAGCTGGGTCGCGGGGCCGAGGTTTATTTCGGCTCCGTGCTTGGAGTTCGGGGTGCACTCAGCCTCTTGAGGACAATTGAGTAGCTACTTTAATCGAGTAGCGACCAGTGGCGACATTACCAGTGTAAAAAGATTATTGAAAGATGGAAATTGATTGCAAAGGAGGCACTTAGTATTGTTGTGATATCCACAAAAGTTGTGAAAAAGCCTTGCTTTACCACAAAAAATTTGAGATTTGATTTTGATTACGCACGGTAATTTTATTAGGTCTTTAATCGAGTAGCGACCAGTGGCGACATTACCAGTGTAAAAAGATTATTGAAAGATGGAAATTGATTGCAAAGGAGGCACTTAGTAATGTTGTGATATCCACAAAGGTTGTGAAAAAGCCTTGCTTTACCACAAAGGATTTGATTTTGATTACGCACGGTAATTTTGTTAGGCGTTATGAGGGAAGTGGTACATCCGTGCAGCGTTGCATTCACTACCAGGTAGCTAGATGAGAGGAATATAATGACGTCATCCGAGCTCCCACGGGTGACCAGAAAACCAGACGCTGCCATTGGTCGAAACCGTAGATATACGTGAAGCAGATGGGAGGTGGTGTTGCGAGCCAAGTACGTGATGTGACTGTCAGGAGAGAAGATAGCCACCGGATGACCCTTCACTGAAATGTGGAAAAATAAATAGAAGTTTTTTTTTTTTTTTTGAGGATAGGATAGCAGAAAGCCACCTGTTTCGAGATCAAACATTTTCCCAGGGCGGGCATTAAAAAAAAAATCTGTAAAAGTAACCTGACAAATCGAAATTCATAAAATAATAGGCAAGAGGTACTAGGTAAGTCCCCATCCGTGGCGCAAGCATCTGCTTTTACGGATGGGTATACCATTTATTTGCCATACAAAAGGTCCCGGGTTCGAATCCCACGATCGACAAAAATTTGCACCCGTTTTTCGATTGTAAATATTTCGACGGGTTACTTTCTGGAGTTCTTTTGTTGACCCAGCACCTAAATGAGAAGTATTATGTCTCTTATCGCTTATCGCCCATCTGATGAACGTACTACGGGATGGGCATGCTACGACATAGACCACACGCGTCTACTAATAGGCGAGAACCCCCCATCTTGTGGCACAAGCATCTCAAGTTCACTTCTGGTTTCGGATTTAAGATTGTTATTGTACATCCGAAATTATATTGTTTTAGCATCCTCAATTTAATCTCCAAAGGTAATCAGCAAAGTAAAAGGAATTTTAATTGTGTTAAGCATATTTAAATGCTTGTCACAAACATCGTTCCCCGATTATTTCACCTAGATAAATTTTATGACATGACTTGGACTCGAACCACCAACCTCCAGATCCGAAGTCCAACGCGTTAACAACTGCACCACTGAGGTTGGTAGGTGAAGGTGAAAAAAAAATCTGTAAAAGTAACCTGACAAATCGAACCCATACATTTTTTTTTTTCTTTGAAAACCCGTCTGATCATTTATCTCGAAAAATTCGGCTGAGTCAACAATACAGTAGTCCGCCTACGCCAAAGGAAGAGTTCAATTTGCCTCTCCCTTCTGCGAAGTCAGACCGTCTGCCTGTGAGGAACCTGAACGGAATCCCAAGACATATGTTTGTTCTCTACGCCCTACTCCGCCCAGGCAAACTCTAAAAACCAGATATCATGACCACACGGGTTTTCATAGTAATAGCGCTTGGGAACAAGATATATTTCTCCAAAACGCAACCCACTTTCAATGAGATTAAATTTAATTTGCATTTTGCACCAACTGCTTACCCGTACATGGCGTATCGAAACAGGTCCTCGTTTCAGCTATGGGTCCATAGCAGGCACTTCCCCCATACTGGGGTACGGGGTTACTACAGGACCTCTGTCTGGTTTGGTGACCCTTGCCACAGGGCGTGGAACACGGGGACCAACCTGTCCACGGTGACCAACCTCCGTCCACTGTCAACATTAGTTATGGTTAAATGTAATCGACTCAAATACGTAATAAAATAATCGATTTCGATAAAATAATCGATTATCAAAATAAAACAATGAATGATGTGAAAAACATAGATCTTAAAATAAGTGCAAAGAAAATGACCGATTTCCCACATCACTAGGGAACTTGAACACTGGGGAATAGAATTGTTGCATTTGCGTAAAAATTATGAATTAAAAGGCCGAATCCTACGACAAAAGTTGTGAAAATTTCAAATCTGAAGTGAAAACTAAGAACATCTATCTATCTTTAAGAGGTCGAAAATTCAATTTTTATTTGCCGTTCTAATGAAAAAGCTCAGAGTTGTGACGCCAGTGTTTGAGAAATGCACAGGAACGCATGGGCACAAAGACATTAATGTGTTGCCTGCAAGGGAGCTTTGCTTGGGACAGGGGACAGTTGATGTGACGTCATCGCGTACAGGAGCATATGCCGAGACGTCAGTACATAAGATTTAGCTGTATTTTTTAAATCGATTTATTTCGGGATCTAGAAGTCGTAGAAAAAACCGAAAAATTCCCTAGTTCCTCATTTTTTCTGCTCTTTGAGTTTGAAACCAACGGCTCACTTACCAGGACAGTTCTCAATGAAACAATTCACTTACCAGGACAGTCCTCAATGAAACACTTCACTTACCAGGACAGTTCTCAATGAAACACTTCACTTACCATGGGCACAAAGACAATAATGTGTTGCCTGCAAGGGAGCTTTGCTTGGGACAGGGGACAGTTGATGTGACGTCATCGCGTACAGGAGCGTATGCCGAGACGTCAGTACATAAGATTTAGCTGTATTTTTTAAATCGATTTATTTCGGGATCTAGAAGTCGTAGAAGAAACCGAAAAATTCCCTAGTTCCTCATTTTTTCTGCTCTTTGAGTTTGAAACCAACGGCTCTATTATCGATTACTTTACTTACCAGGACAGTTCTCAACGAAACAATTCACTTACCAGGACAGTTCTCAATGAAACACTTCACTTACCAGGACAGTTCTGAATTTAACACTTCACTTACCAGGACAGTTCTCAATGAAACACTTCACTTACCAGGACAGTTCTCAATTGAACAATTCACTTACCAGGACAGTTCTCAATGAAACACTTCACTTACCAGGACAGTTCTCAATGAAACACTTCACTTACCAGGACAGTTCTCAATGAAACACTTCACTTACCAGGACAGTTCTCGATGAAACACTCTTCCCTTTCAAGAAACACGCCTGTGCACGAGTATTCGTCACTCCAGGGGATATCATCTGAGGAACTTGGCGGTGCAGAACTACCCGGGTAACTGGATATTGATTTAGTGGAGGTAATTGTAGTGGATTGTGGTAGTGGATGAAGCAAAGATCTCAACTGAGGCATCAGATTATCCCACGTCAGACAGGCTTCAACAGTTTGGTTTGGTGGTTTGGGAACACTTCTGTATTCATCTTTTGAAGTTTGATTTGATCTTCCATCACCCATCTTATAACTTGGCGGTGCAGAACTACCCGGGTAACTGGATATTGATTTAGTGGAGGTAATTGTAGTGGATTGTGGTAGTGGATGAAGCAAAGATTTTAACTGAGGCATCAGATTATCCCACGTCAGACAGGCTTCAACAGTTTGGTTTGGTGGTTTGGGAACACTTCTGTATTTACCTTTTGAAGTTTGATTTGATCTTCGATTACCCATCTTATTGGTGACATTATAACGTCCATCTTTTGCAGTTTGTTTGTGAGTTTCATTTGATCTTCCTCTATGAATTGTGTCAGTTGTGTGTTTAGTTAGGTGTTGGTTATAAAATATAGTAGATCTATCGTCCGGTTCAAGCTTAATTGTATTCACCGTTACATTATTTGTGGCCGTTTCTAGATTGCTGACCGCATGATTTCCGATGGTTTTGTTCAAACCTATGGAATGTCGCGCGACTACCCTTCCAAAAACCAAACAACAAATATCCTTTGTCTTGAATAACTTTTTTTTTTAGACCTATGGAATGTCGCGCGACTACCCTTCCAAAAACCAAACAACAAATATCCTTTGTCTTGAATAACTTTTTTTTTTAGAAAAAAAAAAGAAAAAAAAAATCCATTGAGTTTAAATTTGGAACTTAAACAATTACTTTTTTTTCAAGGTATTACTTTTTTTTTATCAGTGAGTGAATAGTGTGCTCTAAGAACTCAAATTTGCAATCATTTTAATTGTATTTACTATTTAACCAAATTTCAATCAAACATATTGAACTAAAAACTACCTATTTTAACACTAATCTCAACCATTAAAATCTATAATAACCAGTAGAAAAAAGGCATTCCTTTTCTAAAAGGAATATTCCTACCAAATTTCAGCTTTCTAGGTGTTGTGGTTCTAGAGATAGAGCGATCAGTGTGTGAACTGTGAAATGTGAACTGTGAATGGATCTCGTTCTTATAATATAAGATTTTTTAGGGCTTCATTTTAGGTGACAGGGTTCACACTTACGTGAGCTCTTCCGCCCAACCACTGCATAATTATATGTCTTACCCTATGTTGCCTTGGTACAGCTCCTACGATAATGTTGCCGAAGCAAGCAATAGTTATTTCAACTGTCCTGTTGTTCAGTCTAGCGTTGCTTGGGATTGTGGTTGCTGGTTTTCCATTGATGCTAATCCCATAGGCGTTTTCCAGTTCTGAATTTAACACTTCACTTACCAGGACAGTTCTCAATGAAACACTTCACTTACCAGGACAGTTCTGAATTTAACACTTCACTTACCAGGACAGTTCTCAATGAAACACTTCACTTACCAGGACAGTTCTGAATTTAACACTTCACTTACCAGGACAGTTCTCAATGAAACACTTCACTTACCAGGACAGTTCTGAATTTAACACTTCACTTACCAGGACAGTTCTCAATGAAACACTTCACTTACCAGGACAGTTCTGAATTTAACACTTCACTTACCAGGACAGTTCTCAATGAAACACTTCACTTACCAGGACAGTTCTGAATTTAACACTTCACTTACCAGGACAGTTCTCAATGAAACACTTCACTTACCAGGACAGTTCTCGATGAAACACTCTTCCCTTTCAAGAAACACGCCTGTGCACGAGTATTCGTCACTCCAGGGGATATCATCTGAGGAACTTGGCGGTGCAGAACTACCCGGGTAACTGGATATTGATTTAGTGGAGGTAATTGTAGTGGATTGTGGTAGTGGATGAAGCAAAGATTTTAACTGAGGCATCAGATTATCCCACGTCAGACAGGCTTCAACAGTTTGGTTTGGTGGTTTGGGAACACTTCTGTATTTACCTTTTGAAGTTTGATTTGATCTTCGATTACCCATCTTATTGGTGACATTATAACGTCCATCTTTTGCAGTTTGTTTGTGAGTTTCATTTGATCTTCCTCTATGAATTGTGTCAGTTGTGTGTTTAGTTAGGTGTTGGTTATAAAATATAGTAGATCTATCGTCCGGTTCAAGCTTAATTGTATTCACCGTTACATTATTTGTGGCCGTTTCTAGATTGCTGACCGCATGATTTCCGATGGTTTTGTTCAATTCAGGACCAACATTCCGTGTTGCGTTGTCCATTTTGAGAAATGTTCTGTTCTGATCTTCATGTGAAATAATTGTTGTAATATCGTTATGGGCTCTCTTGTTTTCAAGGAAACTTATGTTTCTCAATTTCTCCAGAAATTCCAAGTCATTTCTTTCAATGTTGGTTTCATTGACTTGCAAGGTTTCATTTTTGTTTCCAGCTTTGTGTATTTTATGATGTTTCAAAGTTGTTGCGTTGAGTTTCGACAGTCTCATGATTTCGTACGTGCTTTCATTTTTCTTGTCTTGTTGACTTATTTTCGTGCTTGTTTCAGATAGAAGGCTGGACTTGACTGCTTTGTCCATAGGTTTCTTATAGGTTTTGTCCAAAGGTTTCGTACATGTTTTGTCCAAAGGTTTCGTACAGTTTTTGTCCAAAGGTTTCGTACAGGTTTTGTCCAAAGGTTTCGTATAGGTTTTGTCCAAAGTTTTCGTACATGTTTTGTCCAAAGGTTTCGTACAGTTTTTGTCCAAAGGTTTCGTACAGTTTTTGTCCAAAGCTTTCTTACAGGTTTTGTCCAAAGGTTTCGTACAGGTTTTGTCCAAAGGTTTCGTACAGGTTTTGTCCAAAGGTTTCGTATAGGTTTTGTCCAAAGTTTTCTTACAGGTTTTGTCCAAAGGTTTCGTATAAGTTTTGTCCAAAGGTTTCGTATAGGTTTTGTCCAAAGGTTTCGTATAGGTTTTGTCCAAAGGTTTCTTACAGGTTTTGTCCAAAGGTTTCGTAAAGGTTTTGTTCAAAGGTTTCGTACAGGTTTTGTCCAAAGGTTTCGTACAGGTTTTGTCCAAAGGTTTCTTACAGGTTTTGTCCAAAGGCTTCTTACAGGTTTTGTCCAAAGGTTTCGTAAAGGTTTTGTCCAAAGGTTCCTTACAGGTTTTGTTCAAATAATTATCAACTAAAAAAAAAAAAATTACTCCCAGCTCCCCTTGTTCAGTGGTTCGTTTCTGTTTAAAAGATGATGTTATATCAGTTCAATCGAAATACCTTCGATCATAAGGAAAATAAAGGAATTTTTTAACTGTGTTGAGCATATTTAAATGCTTGTCACAAATATCGATCCCTGATTATTACACCTAGATACATTTTATGACTTGACTTGGACTCGAACCTCGAACCACCAACCTCCAGATCAAAGTCCAACGTGTTAAAAACTGCACCACTGAAGTTGGTATCATAAGGAAAATACTAATAGCTAAGCATATTTTTAGGGTCAGCTGGTTCCTTAAAAAAGAAAGAGAAAGTGACTCCATCTCAAAACGTTTTTGGGACTTGGTCCGCTCTGCCTCTTAGTCATTCAGTTGTGGTAAAGCGACTTTATACTAACCTAATAAGATTCGTTCTCGAAACGGCTGGCTTTCTTCCATTTTTTGCTCACTTTGGTTTCGGAACGATAAAACGGCTGCCTTTCTTCTTTTATCCAGTCTTTCTCTCTTTGGTTTTTGGTTCCATTGTTTTAGTTAGGAATTTTTAATGGTTTTAAGCACATTTAAACGCTTGTCACAAATATCGATCCCCGATTCAAAATCCTCCAAATCCAAAATCCAACGCGTTAACAACTGCACCACTGAGGTTGGTCCATTGTTTTAATTCCTTCTAAAAAAAACCCTTACCGACCAGTGTCGACTGTTGGAGTAGCAAGGGGTCCAAAGGTTTCGTATAGGTTTTGTTCAAAGGTTTCGTATAGGTTTTGTCCAAAGGTTTCGTATAGGTTTTGTCCAAAGGTTTCGTACATGTTTTGTCCAAAGGTTTCGTACAGTTTTTGTCCAAAGGTTTCTCATAGGTTTTGTCCAAAGGTTTCTTACAGATTTTGTCCAAAGGTTTCGTATAGGTTTTGTTCAAAGGTTTCGTATAGGTTTTGTCCAAAGGTTTCGTATAGGTTTTGTCCAAAGGTTTCGTATAGGTTTTGTCCAAAGGTTTCATACAGGTTTTGTCCAAAGGTTTCGTACAGGTTTTGTCCAAAGGTTTCGTACAGGTTTTGTCCAAAGGTTTCGTATAGGTTTTGTCCAAAGTTTTCGTACAGGTTTTGTCCGAAGGTTTCTTACAGGTTTTGTCCAAAGGTTTCTTACAGGTTTTGTCCAAAGGTGTCGTAAAGGTTTTGTTCAAAGGTTTCTTACAGGTTTTGTTCAAATGTTTCGTATAGCTTTTGTCCAAAGGCTTGTCACAATGTCCTTCGTCCTCTTTGTTGTCCAGACCCAGTTCTTGAACTATACAGTGTACTTTGCTGGATATTTCACTCAATGCGTGATCAATGTCAAATGAGTTTGTAGAGAGAACATCTTGACCAGAGAGCTTCTCATGAACATCCCTCTTATACACGAAATGTTTGTCACGTCTTGAACTATACAGTGTACTTTGCTGGATATTTCACTCAATGCGTGATCAATGTCAAATGAGTTTGTAGAGAGAACATCTTGACCAGGGAGCTTCTCATGAACATCCCTCCGATACACGAAATGTTTGTCACTTCTATCTTCCAAATGACCATTGATGGAAAGGAGTGCGCTCTTGTGTTTGCCGCCAAGTTCAAAGTGGGGCATTTTCAGTCTGCTCCACTGACAAACACGTTTTCTGGTTTTGATTCCATAGCCACACTTGGCGTTACAATCCGACCATGGACCCCACTTGGTCCAATGACCTAGGCCAAATAATAGAAATAGGAACTGTTGGATTTGGGTAAAAATTATTAGATTATTACTAAAAAGTCGATTCCTACATAAAAAGCTGAGAAAAATCCAAATCTGAGGCCAAAACTCCGAAAAAGTAATTTCAAATGGTCGGAAATTAAATTTGTATTTGCCTTTATTTTTATTTTTTTTCGAGTCGTTAAAATTAAGAGGAAGTTAGAGGAGCCTTATATTTATTTTTTATTTATAAGTTTCCATTTATTAGTTTTTCAATACAATTCTCTCAGTTAAATAAATAGGCAACAAATGGTATACCCATCCGTAAAAGCCGGAGCTTGTGCCACGGATGGGGAGTTCATTAAATAATTTCAGTTTCATTCTCTGATAGTATGCTCATGTAATTATTACATATATTACATCATTATTACATATATCATGTATAATGATTTACGCAATAATGATATCTGATCACAACAAAAATAAAAAATTAAAATAAACAATATGCTTGACTTTCCCAAATTCCACGTTTCCTAGTCTAAAGTATGTTTAGGTATGTATTTTTTTTTTTTTTTCATCCAAAAATATATCAAATATGAGTGATTATTTCATTTTTAATGAAAAGATTAACACAAGTAGTTGTTCCTTATGTGAAGATAATTATCTGTTTTTAAAAACTCTATGAATAAAGGCTTTAAACGTTTTTTTAATAGAATTGATGGAATGTTGGTTAGATCATCGGGCATGTTATTCAATAGGGGAGGAAGCATTGGGTGGCCGAGTGGGTATCACACTAGGCTTGCACGCCGAAGGTCCCGAGTTCGATTCCCGGTGGGGTCAATTTTTTTTCGGCTCTGTGCTTGAAGTTCGGGGTGCACTCAGCCTCGTGAGGACGATTGAGTAGCTACTTTAATCGAGTAGCGACAGGTGGAGGCATTACCAGTGTAAAAAGATTATTGATGGAAATTGATTGCAAAGGAGGCACTTAGTAATGCTGTGATATCCACAAGAAGTTGTGAAAAGGCTCTGCTTTAGCACAAATAAATTCACGATTTGATTTTTTTGAATGCAGCATATCGGAGAGATCCCTATTCTCTCACCTTCGTGCGGTTTACACTGGTGTCCCTGACATGGGGTTTGTTCATAGGCCTCGCCCTCACAGGCCAGACCCTCCCCCTGGCTCCGGCACTGTCTGACGCGCCATGACTCACCCCAGCCACATTTGGCGGAACAGGGGGACCAATCAGTCCAGGGGCTCCAGGTGGGGGCCTGGGGACAACCGGTGTCTTGCTTCAAACACAGGAGGGCGTTCCAGTACATCATCTGGCAACAGGGCGATGATATTCTTTTTATTGACCAACCTCAGTGGTGCAGTGCTTAGCAGAGGTTTGATAGAGGGAACTGTAACTGCTAAGGTCTCATCGTCCCAAAATCGAAGAGAGAAGGAAGACAGGATAGGAGAAAGCTAACCGTTCCGAGAACGGGATTAACTGAAAACTATCTGTGGTAAGATCGGACATTAGGCTGGCTTACCGATTTCTCATGGAGTACAGATTGCACAAAGCCATAGCTACAGTGATCCCGTACACATCTATGTAACACACTGGCTGTTATAGGATGGGCCAGGTGTATTCTATTCAGAGTAGTGAGGGCCAGTTGTACGAACGGGTTGTGGCTCGCTGCCCTGTGGTAGTCCTCGAGTGAACAGGCTGAAAAGATAAGAACAGGCTAGAAAAGATAAGAGCAGGCTAGAAAAGATAAGAGCAGGCTAGAAAAGATAAGAGCAGGCTAAAAGGCGGGGATTTAGGTCCGCCGCACATTGGACGCGTAGTCACGCGACTTTTACGAGAGCGTCGTCGTCGCCTGATAAATCAAACCTATGGAAAACACAGGAGGGCGTTCCAGTACATCATCTGGCAACAGGGCGATGATATTCTTTTTATTGACCAACCTCAGTGGTGCAGTGCTTAGCACGATGGACTTTGAATCTGGAGGTTAGTGGTTCGAGTCCAAATCAAGTCACAAAATTTAGGTGCGCTACCCTCCAAGCTAACTAAGCTGGCTAACCACTGAGAGTTAGCACAGTGTCAAGCTGTCAAGGGGTTTCTTTGACGTCCGTCACCCATTTGATTTACACACTACACAGGCCAGTATTTCTAAATTAACTTTTTTTTTTTTTTTGAAGAGGTTTGATAGAGGGAACTGTAACTGCTAAGGTCTCATCGTCCCAAAATCGAAGAGAGAAGGAAGACAGGATAGGAGAAAGCTAACCGTTCCGAGAACGGGATTAACTGAAAACTATCTGTGGTAAGATCGGACATTAGGCTGGCTTACCGATTTCTCATGGAGTACAGATTGCACAAAGCCATAGCTACAGTGATCCCGTACACATCTATGTAACACACTGGCTGTTATAGGATGGGCCAGGTGTATTCTATTCAGAGTAGTGAGGGCCAGTTGTACGAACGGGTTGTGGCTCGCTGCCCTGTGGTAGTCCTCGAGTGAACAGGCTGAAAAGATAAGAACAGGCTAGAAAAGATAAGAGCAGGCTAGAAAAGATAAGAGCAGGCTAGAAAAGATAAGAGCAGGCTAGAAAAGATAAGAGCAGGCTAGAAAAGATAAGAGCAGGCTAGAAAAGATAAGAGCAGGCTAGAAAAGATAAGAGCAGGCTAGAAAAGATAAGAGCAGGCTAGAAAAGATAAGAGCAGGCTAGAAAAGATAAGAGCAGGCTAGAAAAGATAAGAGCAGGCTAGAAAAGATAAGAGCAGGCTAGAAAAGATAAGAGCAGGCTAAAAGGCGGGGATTTAGGTCCGCCGCACATTGGACGCGTAGTCACGCGACTTTTACGAGAGCGTCGTCGTCGCCTGATAAATCAAACCTATGGAATGTCGCGCGACTACCCTTCCAAAAACCAAACAACAAATATCCTTTGTCTTGAATAACTTTTTTTTTTAGAAAAAAAAAGAAAAAAAAAATCCATTGAGTTTAAATTTGGAACTTAAACAATTACTTTTTTTTCAAGGTATTACTTTTTTTTAATACCTTGTTTAACGCCCTACAGGGAGGGCAATTACTAAACAAAGTTTCCTGCCTATCTAATTTAATAAAAATCATGTTATCAACTTGGAAAAAAAAAAAAAAAAAATACACCTACAAATGCAAAGTTGGGTTATTTCCCTTACGTGGCATAACACACTTGCGCTGTTGCATGCCAGCTCCCTGGCAGGTCAGTCCATAATTTCGAGGTGGAGGATTAGTACACTGGCGCTCCCTCATCTGATGTCCTCGCCCCCCACACGGGCCCCTACACGCACCCCAGGGGCCCCACGGGGACCAGGCCCCATCCTGGGGACAACGGGGGGACTGAACCTTGCACAGTAGACAATGGAGACGGAATAGGGCGGAAGACTCAGGATCATCTGAGCGAGAATAAATAAACTAAGCATAAATAATAAAAAAAAAATACATGAATATTATCACAACAATTTTGCCCCGATTTAGCACGGAATACATATTTTTGGTATGTATTCTATGAATGGGGTACATATCAACAAAAAAATAGACAGGACATTTTATTAAAGAAAGTGGAAAAAAAGGAAATTGCTTCTTTTTTTTTACACAACATTTTGTCTTAATTCCATTTTTTTCCCCTCCCTCATCTCTTTCTTTGTTATTGTCATTATGTTCTGTCTTACTGAAAAATAACACCTGTCGCTACTCGATTAAAGTAGCTACTCAATCGTCCTCACGAGGCTGAGTGCACCCCGAACTTCAAGCACAGAGCCGAAAAAAATTGACCCCACCGGGAATCGAACTCGGGACCTTCGGCGTGCAAGCCTAGTGTGATACCCACTCGGCCACCCAATGCTTCCTCCCCTATTGAATAATCATTATATTCCTCTCATCTAGCTACCTGGTAGTGAATGCAACGCTGCACGGATGTACCACTTCCCTCATAACGCCTAACAAAATTACTGTGCGTAATTGACCGATAAAGTCTGACTGGGGAACTTTTAAACAGGGAATAGACCCAGCTGGTATCTCCCCAGTTTAAAGTCCCCCAGGCAGACTAAGGCCGGGGGCCACAAAGTGAGTTTAAACTCAGTGCAAAGGGCATCCATCCACTCGGTTTATTATTATTATTATTATTTATTTATTTATTTTTTTAGCCAAAACCAAATAGTATGAAATAGACCTAATGCGCTAATTTATGTGAGGTTTCTAAGTTTGAAGAGCAGAAAAAATGAGGAACCACAGAATTTTTCTCTAATACATACTAACGTCGTCAACTTTCCCAAAGCAAGCTCCCTCTTGCAGAGGATAGTAGTATAATGCGTTTTGTCCGCATGCATTTCTACAATGGCTAGCTTTCTCCTATCCTGTCCTCTCTTTCTCTATTCGCTTTTCGGACGATAAGACCTTAGGAGTTACAGTTCCTTCTATGAAACCTCTTGAAAAGAGTACAAATATGTAAAATGTAAATGGAACTGTTGAAACATTGAAAAAATGTTACATAAGACCTCAGGGCCGTATCCAGGATTTTGTCGATGGGGGGGCCCGAGGGTCTAAAAAGTTATATACCGGGGGTGCTTCAAATTTTCAGAGTATGGCCTACAGTAATGTAGAAATATAAATATGGCCCTGTAAGACCTTGCTTGGACTGCATTAGTAAAGGGACTTTTCATTCTCATTCTGGTGGTATAAACAGGGTGTATCATCCTATTCTGCAGCTGGACGAATGGCATGAGGTACTCTCTAGTGTTACATCGTATCAAGTTACCCTACGTGTGGACAGTTCAGACCCGGTATATTCCACACCATTAGTCTGTGGTCCTGCCGTTTATTCTTTGAACGAACAAACCACACTGGGCGGTAAATTCGTTGGCCAAGTACAAACCCTGATTGTCAACTTTGAAACGTTTCGTTTGAGTGTAAGTATGCCTTATTTGCCCTATATCCTGATGGTACCTAAATTATTATTTTTGAAAATAATAATAATAATAATAATAATAATAAAAAAATAAAAAATAATAATAACAATAATAAATAATAAAAAAAAGCACGTTGAATACACCAGCTCCCAATGGATCAGTGGAGCTAACACGTTGAGCGCCGTAAACCTACCTAGGGGCGTATATGTAACTACAGATGGCTAGTTCTAAAACCTATGTATCTAACTACAGATGGCTATCTCTAAAACCTATGTATCTAAGATCAATGTAACTACAGACGGCGAAGTGTAATCTGAAAATCTAATAACCGTTGTCCAGAAAATAACTTTTTAGCCTCTCCTGAAAAGTTTACAATATGTCAGATGAACTGTTTTTCATTTACTTTCCTACTCATCCCAATTCTTGTCAAATAAAAATAAAGAATACTCGTATACACAATTAAGTAGATAGTACTCACCATTCGTAAAGAGCCAAGAAGAGGTAACGTGAAGAAGACCGAAGATAAAGAATATCCAAACTTTGCACGTTCCAAAATTAATTGATAACATGGAGTTATTCCAGGCAAAAGGATTAAAAGAAAAAATAAATAAATAAGATCTTGAAAATCAGATTAATTACTCAAAAGTTCAAAATTAACAACACATAGTTAACTGGGTGAAAGAGCTCCTTTGGGAGAATTCTGCCGATGCATAAAAAAAAGAAAAAAAAAAAAAAAAAAAAAAAAAAACAGAACTTGAATTTGTGAATGATCTTTTTTTTAGTTTGCCATTTCAGATTCATTAATTAAGCTTTCGAATGCTGAGAAAATTGAAAGCACAAACAAAGAAGGTGGCTAGAATTTTCAGTATCTAAACCCTTTACTGCCGAAAATGGCTATGCCGAATTTACATTCATCTGTCTCTCTCCTTCTACTTGATCTGCCACATTTACTTTATTTTATTTACTCTTTCGGAAGTAAATGCAGGAGTTGAGTGTGCTACGAAATAAAAACGGCGGTGAAACATTCATTAAAAAAATGCACATTTCACGGCTCAGCTGAATGTAAATCTGGCACTAGAATCAGAAGGTCCCCAATACTAGATCTTTTAAAAAAGTTAAAATAATCGGAATATAATTTATTAATATGAAATATTTTCTTATGTATATTATATTAGTCTAGCGGGTTTTGTACATGGTATAATACAAAAATTACAATTAGTATACTAGTACAGTCATATTTAATATTTATACACAAAGTTAAGTCTAACTTAAGTACATTGGTCTCAAATTCAAATAAATGATGCATTATTGACCGAACGAAGTGAAGGTCTACGTTTTAACTCGACCGTTTTGCGTTTGGTTTAGATGTTTGTTTGTGTTCCGCTATAACTCCGGATTGCCTGGTCCGATTTTGATAAAATTTGAGTTCCTTGAATCAAGACACATCGATCATTGAAATTTGGTGTCCCAGGTCCAATTTTGGTGACAAAATTTTGATCGAGTAAATCGATAAATAACCGCATTTATGACCCTCGTAGGTATATATTCTAGAGTTCTTTCTATCCCAATTCTTGGTAAATCTATTCTTTAAATCTTTTGAGGGATAATAAAACCTGTTCTTTGTTCTCTTTATTACGTAAGACGTACCTGCGTACCTATAGGTACCTTCTTTCCTATGTGTTTCCAATTTCCATACATGTGAATAATTGCATTCATACATATGTACATTCGTCTCAGCTTGGCAAAAGAGTTTGATTGAGGTCTGCAGTTCACAGAACTACTTTGCATTCATACATATGTACATTCGTCTCAGCTTGGCAAAAGAGTTTGATTGAGGTCTGCAGTTCACAGAACTACTAGTTTTAATTCAAAGTTTTAATTCAGCATATAAATCTTGGACACTTCAAACCACACTTACTGCATCTTGGACACTTCAAACCTCGTGTTCATCAGTTCCTCGTCCGAATCCAGTAGCGGCAACACTGTAGAGTCGAGTAGACTTGGCATCACCGCCTGACAGGCCCTGTCCAGATCTTCCTGCGGACTTAGCGTGGAAGAGGGATGGGGGCGGGGCTTCGGGGAGGTGCTATCTTCTGGAGGCGGTCGCATTTTCATGCCCACCATGTTCTGGTTGATGAATTGTTCTACTTCCTCATCATCTTCTTCATCCAGGGTAGGATCCAGGAGGGGAGTGAACGCGTACCTGAGAGAGAGAGAAGAGAATGATAGTCATTAATTAGACTTACTTTATCATGGACACTCGTTGCCATGTTGAAAGCCCAGAAGAGGTTAGGTAGTAGAACAGCCACGATAGGATAGACAATAATAGTACACAGAAAAAAGACGGAAGAACACGCGAAGACCGAAGGCTACGAACTAGTGATAGTCATGTGAGAAATAGATTATATCCATTGATTTTTTCAATAATGGATTTTTGGCCAGGACCACAATCTGAGTTTAGACTTGGATGAAATTTGTCGACGATTATTGTTCAAATGTTCATAAACGGAATCTATTTTTATGCTCCAAATTTCAATGTGGCAATTAATTTTAATGACTGGTGATTATTGAGTTATTTCGACCATGTTATTTTCGAATAAGGTGCTTTTCGAAAATTTATTCATCTTCCTTGATGTTTTAATCGAAATCCGGTCGCCCGGGAAAGACTAACATACGAGTAACACCGATCCCGCATAAGCGGAAAATAAAACAAAATGTACCCTTTTTATACTGCCAGAATGAGACTGAAAAGTCCCTTTGCTCCCGGAGTTTCAAAGGGAAAGTGATGTAAACGGAGAAGGTTCATGGCTTACTTACCTCTGACTGTTATTCATAGGTCGCCACAGGATCATAATCACAACCAGTATGAGTGAGAACAGAAGATGCCAGTAAGCATCGTCTATCCATAGCTCCTGAAACATGATGGGCGTGATAGCGCCTGTACTAAACCATAGGAAATTCAAGATGGCGCGCCATCGGAATCGGTTCCGTTTCCGAAGCTCGCTTCCCGTTGGGCGTGATAGCGCCTGTACTAAACCATAGGAAATTCAAGATGGCGCGCCATCGGAATCGGTTCCGTTTCCGAAGCTCGCTTCCCGTTTGGGCGTGATAGCGCCTGTACTAAACCATAGGAAATTCAAGATGGCGCGCCATCGGAATCGGTTCCGTTTCGCAAAAGAAACAACTTAAGTTCAACTTTATAAAAATTCTCTTTACACTGGTAACGTCGCCACTGGTCGCTGTCCTCGTCTTAGAAGCACACGGCCGAATATGAAACTTATTATTATTATTATTATTATTATTATTAAACAATTAGATCAAACTTTATTTACAGATGGTAACATAATGTACATAGATATAAGTAAAAAATTAAAGTTTGATCAAGGGTGGGCTTAATGCCTATGGCATTCTCTACCACCCCACCCTTGATGTACAGAATAGTGTTATGAAATTTAAAAAAAAAAAAATATATACAAATCAAAGGGTGGAAAGAAAGGGGGGAAAACAGGGGGAAATGGAAAAAGGGGAAGGAATAAAGAGGAATATGTTGAAACTTCGACTCTGCCCGGAATCGAATCTGGGACCTCCGGTTTTCAACCTTGCCTAGTAAGCTTGGAAGTAGTGCGTCTGCCTTGTAAGCGCTAGGTCCTGGGGTGAACTTTATCCTAATGAGACAAGGTTCGTTCTCGGAACGGCAGCCTTTCTCCTATCCTGTACTCCCGAAATTCAAGTTACAGTTCCTTCTATCACATCTCTTGAGAAGAAATAAATAGGTACCAGCCTGAATTTCCCTTGCTAGCTAAAAAAAAAAACAAAGGTGAAGTGTGAAGGGCATCCACTCGTAAAATTTGTAGCCAAAACCAAATGTCAGCCTAAGGCAATCCCTAGTTGGGGCTGATTGAGAGGCTGACGAAAAACGCCGACCCCGTCTGTACACGGGAAAAGGTGAAGAAAAAGAAGAAGACAGTTTTAATACCAAATCTCCCTAGAAAAGCTGCTGTCGCTCAATTTAGGTTGCTCACTGGGCACGACTATCTGGCTCAACACCTCCACAAAATCAATATCAAAGACTCTCCTATCTGGTAGGGAAATATTGGGATGCGAGAGGAAAAATGGCATAATGGTCAAAGATCCCGACATTTGCTACATACATAACAGATGGTGGGGATCGAACCCGGGCCCACTTACCTTCCAATGAGTGAGACACAGGGCAAGCCTATGCTCCTTGATGGAGTACAACATGAACACAACAGACGCTAGGACGGCAAAGGTGAGCGTGTGCATGAAGTGTGTATACAGGGTGAGTTTGACTAGGTTGTGACGTAGACGCAGCGTGCGTATCGTGTGGACAAGGCTTGTGAAGATCCACCTGGACATGGAAACAATGGGTTAATAGAGTCGAATAGACTTTATGCGCTTATTTACTTTTTTGTTGTTATACCTACCTGGTTATAAGTGTAAATCAACGGGTTACTTTCTGGTGTTCTCGTGTTGACCCAGCACCTAAATGGGAAGTAATGTGTCTCTTCTCGCCCATCTGCCTAGGTACATACTCTATCATTCCTGATAGCTACTCTATGCTACAATAATTCCTGGAATAGCCAATTAAGTGAATTAGAGTTTTTTTTTTAGAGTTTAGTTGATACTGTTCATAGTAATAGTGTCTGGAGTGAGATGAAAAAGGGAGGGAGGGAAAGAGAGAGAGATAGGGAGAGAAAGAGAAAGAAAACAGGGACAGGAATCAATTTAGAACAAGAGAAGTACTGTGAACAATAAAGGGAAATGGAAAATTAAGTAAATGAGGGAAAAAAAAAGGAAATACCTACCTACGAAGGATCTGAAAAAAGTAATGGGGAAACAGAAGAGAATAGATAAAGAAACAGGAAAAGAGAACAAAATAGATAAAGGAATAAGAAAATAAAACAGAACTAATAAAGAGAACGGAATAGTTCCTAAAGAGAACAGAAACCTACTACCAGAAACCAGAACAAAAGAAAGAAAGTAAAGAAACAGTGAAAATAAAGAGAAACACAGGCACATGGAAAACCCAGAGAAAGGAAAGAGACGGAGATTAATATTAGACGAGGGGAGGGGAGGATAGGAGGAAAGAAAATGGTAAGAAGAGGAGAGAAGAGGGAAAGACATTCAAAGGTTGAGTATTCTGGTAACAGTGAAAATAAAGAGAAACACAGGCACATGGAAAACCCAGAGAAAGGAAAGAGACGGAGATTAATATTAGACGAGGGGAGGGGAGGGAGGATAGGAGGAAAGAAAATGGTAAGAAGAGGAGCAGTGGAGAGGAGAGAGAAAGACATTCAAAGGTTGAGTATTCTGGTGGTAAGATTAGATGTTAGATGAGAAAATGTAAATTGGATTATGTGTGACTGTGACGTTAGCGTGAGAGCGTGTGTAGGAAGGCGGGAAATTATATTTACCGTCTCTCTCTCTCTCTCTCTCTCTATCTCTCTTACTAACGCCTTTGGCGTAATTACAATTCTGAAATTGAAATTAGTAACGGGGTGGAAAAAAATCAAACCAAAGCAAAGGTTTGAGAACAGTAAAATCAATATAGCATTGCTTTATTGGGTACAAAGACGTAAAAAATACTAAAAACATATACGCATGAAAGCGGAAAGCAAAAATGCCAGGGAACCTTTTTCGACACAATTTTATCTGACCAAAATCTCTATAGGGTCCGTTGGTATCAGGGTATTAGGGAATGACTATAAAATATCTACGTCATCCTCATATGAAGCTATTTGCATACAACAGGAGGGTCATTAGTTAGGAGAGAGTGAGAATTAGAAAACGAAACAGAATTAGAGGGACAAACAGAGATGAAGAGATAATGACGATTCAACATGAAGAATAGAAGAGAGGTAGAGAAAGAGAAGATAAGTGAGAAAGAGGAGAAAGGATAAAATGGGTTGTGTAAACTTCTCATAAACGGAAATCTCCCAAACCACAAATTTGGGCGTCCACTAGAAATGTATTATTTAGGTCACAAGTCACAAGAAATATGTGCTTATTTACTTTTTTGTTCTTATACCTCGTCATAAGTGTAAATGTTTATGTAATTGCATAAAATAAATGCGTTTAAACATATTAAAATAATAATAATAATAATAATAATAATAATAATAATAAATAAATACATACCAGCATATGGTAGAATCTAGCAAGGCAAGAGGTATGGAGGAGAGTAGCATGTTGCTTCTGTCGTCATAGATCCTGATGAAAAGACTAATTAAATAAAGACAGAAGTAAAGTACCCCCACAACAACTACTCGATGTAACATGGCACCTAATCTGGGCCTGAAATCAAACAAGATACCAAAATCAAATCATGAATCTTTGGGGTACAGCAGAGAGCTTTTCCACAACTTTAGTGGGTATCACAGCACTACTAAGTGCCTCCTTAGCTATTAATTTCCATCTACTGGTACCATCAATTTACACTGGTAATACCGCCACTGGTAACTACCCGATACTCCATTGTCCTCACAAGGTTGAGTGCACCCCGAACTCCAAGCACAGAGCCGAAAAAACTTCGCCCTCGCCGGGAATCGAACCCAGAACGTCCGCCGTGCAAAACTAATGTGATAGCCACTTGGCCGCGGAGGTTGCTAATGTGAAAAGTTGTAAAAAAAAAGCAATATGTTTTACCACAAAGAATTAATGATTTTTTTGTACTCACTTGACAATACCAAAGCCCAGGCTGACTACTATAACCAACATTCGAGCCACGGTTCTCTTGCTACAGGACACTAGCTCGGCAAAGAACACTGCCCCGGGCAATGCAGACTCCCCGGTCGAGTTGATACTCTGATATTCCGCATAGAATGTAAATGTCCCCGATAGAGGGGAGAAAGACGTAAAAATAATGTCGTTTATGTCGTTCGGCTAGGTAAATTATCCCTCTCGCCTCGATATGGCAATGTTACAAGTAAAAAAAAAAAAAAAAAAACAGAAGAAAAAAAAAATTTATTTACACTCTAAGTGACAAGGCCATGTGTGGGGGGAAAAAATACAAAGATTTCATGAAAATATTCTTCTTAAAAAAAATAGAAATAAAATAATAAAAATATCAAATTATTGTGTCTGTGGGCAACCATCAAAGATATGACACGCCATCACGTTTCCAACTTTCTTGTTTCAGTGAGTAAATACAACAGAATCCATTAGAGGAAAAACAAATAATAAACAATTTTATATCCGACCATCTTGATGAATTGAAAGATAGCTCGTATTCCTTTTCTCAAGGCGCTATTACACTGGTGCAGTGAACCATGATTCAAGGCAGCATGACCTAAAAATGCTCCAAGACCTTAAAGTCACAAAAGATCTAATCAAGTTGCAGTCACATAGGGCTTAAATAGCCAATGGCTCTTCCTATACCAATACTAATACCTAGGTACCTCAGCCACTGAGTGAACTTTTTGTGTACGGAATCAAGCTTGCTACATGTTACATACGTTGCCTCGGTATAATTGCGCCTTTAGTTTTCATCAGAATATACAAACAAATAAGGAAGGGGCTTACTGGACGAATTTATTCAATCTATGTATGATGGACATATCAATTTCCAGACGTCCATCTTCCAATGTCTATAAACATAAATACTTTTTCTACATTTTCTTACATTTAGACCAGTGAATAAAGAACATCTTATCCCAATAACTGGGTTGTAAAGAAAGAGGGAGGAAGATGCATGGCGGAAGACGAGGAAAAAAAATAAGAGAGACGGATAAAGCTGGAAGAAAGGGGCCAAAATGCGAAGAAAATTGAAAAAAAAAAGCTCTTTTTTATCAGATCCACTGCACTTAAAGGCTTGAAATTCAACGGCCAAATTTCTATGTATCATTTTTACTTTCGGTTTGACAGGGAACTGTAACTGCTATGGTCTTATCGTCCCGAAATTTTTTTTTTTTTTTTAAGAGGTTTGACAGAGGGAACTGTAACTGCTATGGTCTTATCGTCCCGAAATCGAAGAGAGAAGGAAGACAGGATAGGAGAAAGCCAGCCGTTCCGAGAACGAACATTATACCATCAGGATAAAATCCGCCGCGGGCGGGAATCGAACCCGCGGCCTAGCGCCTACAAGGCAGACGCACTACCAACAAAGCTCGACTTTTTCCAATTTTAAAACGAAAGTTAAATGAAAATATTTTTCTCATTTTAAACGTTTTTTATTTCTTTTTTCGCTATCAGAAACAAAAAATCTCAATTGAAAATTCTTTTTTGATTGGAATCTCCAGTATTTTTACTACATACTTCATACATTAGTAATGGGTGCAAGATGTGAGAATGGCGTTCAA
>NW_007377688.1:0-2563 GCF_000475195.1 Diaphorina citri
CAATTTGACAGGCCACATTTTTGCAGCCATAACACTGCGGTTTGTTTACAAAATGGACTGACCTTCAGAGGGTCGTTTAAAATACGCGTGATTAAAAAGTACCTACCTATACCTGAGAATATTGTGTCTGATCACCTTGTATACCTATATCTATCTACTTATAATAAAAAGGTACAAGATTCTACACAAATTGTCACCAATAGAAATAGTTTCTTCAAAGCAAGTTGATACCAAGGACATAGGTAAGCCTGTCCTTGTCAAAAATGTCAACTAGGTAATGTTTGTTAGAAAAGTGATTTTGGCACATCCACTAATTCTTCGTTTTGAAATAATTATCTTTTGAGAAGGTTTCAAGAACCGAGACCAATACTTTTTTAGAGAGGTTTGATAGGGGAAAAACTGTAACTGCTGAGGTCGTATCGTCCCAAAAGCGAAGAGAGAAGGAAACCGTGTTGAGAAATAACCTTATCTGTTTAGGACAAAATTCGAGCCAGGCGGGAATCGAAAGACCAACACCTCCTCGAGGAAACTTTTTGTTGTTGTTGTTGAGCCTCAAGCTCGGTCTACTATCCCATGGGCCCTCGGTCCGGGACTCCGTGACCGTCTCCCCTTCTTACCTGTAACACGCGTTTGGACAGCCCGGTTTTCTGCGCCAACTGTTTGAGATCTTTGGCATCCGGATTCTGGTTGATGTTGAAGTAGCTCTTCATCGTCCTCAGCTGATGGTGTTTGAACGACGTCCTCATTCGTTTAGTTCGCTGATGGCTGTGGACACCACTTCCGGGGGAGGAATTACCCGCTCCGCTCTCGTAGGAGAGGGACTCCATAGAGGAGGAGAGATCCCCTGAGTGGAGCATTTCTGTGAACATGACCGAAACAGGACAAGTTAGTTACACGACCCAAATAGGGTGGATAAGTTAGTACACCCGAATATTTTTCATTTAGTTAGTGTGTACTCTGTCAAAATCGGAGATGAAACAATAACTCACAGTGAGCAAAAACAAGATAGCAGATAGCGCAGTAACAATCAGGATTCAGGCATACCGTACTACTCATAATTCTACCAAAGTACTATAGAAGTACCAATCTAACTTTCTCATCGAAAACTCTTTTTTAACGGTAGTCAAAATAAGCAATTAACTCCAACAACACCTTGTGGGTTATAGGTTTAATTGAGAAACAATACGATTACTTTACTCTAAATTTAATGTTACCTACTGTTCTGAATGTTCTGATATTAATTTAAATAAAACAGAACTTTGTATTGGAAGAGCTTTATACTTGAACAGTGCTTGGGCAGTCGAATGTGAATAATTTGTTGTGGGCGTTCTCTTTTCGGAAGGAATAGTAGCAATAAGCAATACTCATAAAAAGATAAAGAAAATTATTTAAACTCTTAGAAATCCCAAAGATTAATCCTTTCTGTTTAAACTTCATCAATGTTAGAGTTTGTAGGTTACCAAAAAAAAAAAAAAAAAAAAAAAAAAAAAAAAACCCCCCAGTACGGACTCTGGAAAAATGTGTCTAGCTAGTAACACTGTTTTCTTCTATTTCTGATTATTAAATGTTCAAACGGTAAAGTGTCTCTATGCATTCAATGTAGATGTAGTTCATCCATAACACTTGACCTTTACCCACGTGGGTAGTAAACATCTTTAGTTTTTGTAGCCTTCGAAGGTAGTAAACTTTTATAGACCAATATCGATACAACATGTAACATTGATATTAAAAAAGGGGGGGTCAGATAATGGTTGAGTTACTAGAAGAGAATATCCCTTCTCAATAAAACCACCCTATAAATTATATCCATGGATGTTATTTTACCGAAAACTTCAGCATTCAACATAATGGATTTGATTATTTATCTGTCTGTTAGTACTTGAAATGTTTTGCTAAGTTGCTTCCTAAAGTTTAGTCTTTTAATTAGTTAGAGGGTTAGAGCTTGGGTATTACTTTAAACTTTTAAAATAACAAAGTTTGAAAAATGGTGATATTCATTCCGTCACTACCATCCTGACTTTATTTAGTGACCGAGGCCAAAAGTCCTCCGGGTACTATTTGTTTTCTTTAAAACTTCACGGAGGAGAAGTCATAAACACAGCCCATAACCGCCTATGTATACTAATACTACTTCACGCTTCACCCTGAAGCCCCCCCAGGCCCTTCAACCACCTAAGCCAGGTTTATTCAGCATATTTAAATCGCTTCGTATAATTAATATTAAATCGTACAATTATAATATATATCCATATTAAATCGCTTAGAACATGAACTTTAGAACAGTATTCGTGTAATAGATGGGGATCACCAGCAATGAACTTTAAGAAGGAGATAACCCCAACCCCTCAGCCAACCTGAGTCTCTATAGACATAGAATTAAGTTCAAAATGATCTGGACTTCTTCAGTGTTTTATTTATTTTCCTTTCTTTAAAAGTTTAGCTAAGATTAAATAGGTGGTTCACTAAAAATAGTCCTGGACTACTTAAAGATGTCTTTTCTTAACTTAAGCTTTTTCTCTTCAAAGTTTTTTAACTTAGCCAACATTTATTTTTACAAAGTCCC
>NW_007377688.1:6401-14355 GCF_000475195.1 Diaphorina citri
TGATTCAGAAATGTAAACTAGACAAATGAAAACTAAAAACTATAATCTCTATTATCCGGTTACTTTAAAATAGCAATGGATAGTATAAAACTGATAATTTCTCTGATTGAAAGAATTAACTTTTCCGGAGTTCTGAAATCCTCGCCAAACCACGACGAACATGGTATCTTACCAAGATTGGCACGCGCGGAAAGACTTTTCGTCAACCTACATGCGGATCCTCTCGACCTACGATCCCTCCCTCCCTCTCTCTCTCTCCTCTCTCTCTCTCTTACCCTTTACCTAAAGATAGACATCAGTAAACTGTAAGTACATAAATACCTTGAATATTTGTTCAATTACTACTTGAAGCCTTTATCAGAGTCTCTATTAGGCGCTATGCTTATGTGTTTTGTTTATTTAAAAAATTACCCACAGATAAATACCTACGAAAACTTTCAACATCCCTCACTCATCCCCAAAATAGTTAGCTCTTACACTATTCACATTCACGGGATCATTGATAATAATATCTACGTAAAGGCTCAGAGGCTGCCCCCTGTTTGTCATAGAGAAATGAAACCAACGTCTTTGGAATCGGCAAATCGGGATATCTTGCTTGACTATACCTATACAGTCAAAGGACTTGAGTTTTTTTTTTTTTTTTTAAGAAAAAAAATCAAATCAAAGGACTTACCTAAAAAAGTCTTGTTTACAGTAAATATTTCCGTGTCTACTAAAACAACTGAGCTCAGAGTGAAGAGGAACGTGACAGTGGGCACATTGGAGGCAGCCCAAGTGCCATTGGCGGTCTACAGCCAATAAATAGAACCGGTCTATGATAGGTTGTCCACAGCCACCACAGGAAGACTTTTCCTCCGGACAAGGACTCGAGGAATCGTCCCGGTCCTTCAACATTGTCTGAAATCACAAGGGCGAGACATTTGTGTTATGGGAAAGTAAAGTGCCCTATGTCACAACTTTGGTGAGAATGAACTCAAGTCCCCATACACCACAGAATTTAAGCAACATTGCGTGTGGTTGGTATACGGATGGGTGACCATCTGAACATTCCTTTTGTATCTTATCTTCTATTACGCTATTGTAATTCTATTACGCTATTGTAATTCTATTATGCTATTGTAATCCTGTCCTCTTCGGCCTCTACTAACTCTCAATCAGTATCTTTCAAAGTTAAAAGCCAATAATTTCACTAAAAAATAGCTTTAAATCTTTAGAAATTAAGAATATATCCACATCCATACGAATAAAGTTTAGTGTCGTTTTATTCCAACCGTCCACAGACCAAAGCCATTATCTTTTTCTTTCCCAGTTGGAATGGCGTCTTGTAATTAGAGGAAATTAATTATTTAATGACATCTTTACTAATAGTATCTAATTCATTACTGAATGTTCGGAGAGCGAGGTACTCCTTGCGAGCTGCAAGGTTGTAGTTTTTTTCTTCTTTTAAGAGAATCTTTTTGTTTCCTCGAATGGGGTCTAAACAGAGGACCAAGAGATTCTTTGTTTCCTCTATTTCATAGTTCTTGGAAATTTGCCAGAAAGTAGGTACAGGGTTGAGTTACCTACCTCCGAGTGTAACATCTTCTGGAACTTTTATTTGCTTAAAGTTCCTTTGGCCCACTGAAGTGTTGGAATTTAGAATTAAAGGGATCACTTAATTTTTGAGTCACAGGTGCTCCCTGGTAAGCAGGAGATTTAGAGCTCATTCCAGCTGAAGAAATTTATAAATAATTACGTGAGAAAAATTAATACAGCTCTAAAGCTGTGTCCACACATATTCGACCCCGTCGATCGACGAGGTGAAGAGGTGACTCTATATTGTAGAGGCAGTGCACGGTTTCAGTGAACGTCGATCGACTGTTTGGACTCACCTGAAGGGCTAAGTGGAAGAAAGCGCCTCGTGGTTACCTTCCTGTCAGGTGTCCTTTCAGTATTAACCCGATTTCAACACGAGAGAAAGTCATGTGCTGTTCTGCCACCGCCCCTCCGAATTAAAACACAACATGATCCTCACCAAGTGATTTGTGGCGCGGTGCAAGATTATCGAATTACATTATTGAACATGAGTTGGGACCATCAGTCACTCAGGTGGGTTCAGCCATTAGCCACACTTGTCTGCTCCTCCCCTCTATCAGCACCTCGATAGCCTCCTGATGTACTTCGGATGAATTTGGACATTAATCTTTCTCGCCTCTTCCAACCTGAGGACTTTCCTGAATAATGGTCACTGTGCGTGAAGATGAAGCCAATGCGTTTGATCTCCTTTCTCAGCAGATAATTCACCTTTAAGTGAATTCAAATAGACCTTATAAAGGATTCCGCCTAAAATATGTACAATGACTGGTCCTTTAGGCACCACTTTTATTTTAAGCAGGAGATTTCAACACTACCTAGGTATTTGAAGGAAATGTTTCGTTTTATCCCGCTCTGTCCCTCTCCAATTATGCTCCTTGAAGAGAAATCGAATCAAATCAAATTGAATGTCAACTTAGGAAGAGACAAAACATATAAAGAAAACAATGCTATTAGGGACCGATTATTTCAGAAATCCTCACTCCCACCTCCACATCCGTAAGGAAATCCCAATTTTCCACCATGTCTTTCTCTTGAAGGGTTTCCTCCTCGGAAGCTTGTTTTCCCCTCCACCCGTTCATCTTCCCCTCCAATCTCTATTAAATGTTCAAGTGCCCCCCCCCTTCCTTCATTCTCATCCAGTATTTTTCCCTCTCCCCCTCATTAAAAAGTGAATTTTCTTTGCCTTAACTAAACTTTGTTTTGCTTTTCGTTTTCAGGAGGAGAAAAAGTTGTATGACTTTTTTTACAAAAAAAAAAATCTTCATTTTTGAGCTTTGGATTCTCTCTCCCTCTCTCTCTCTCTCCCTCCCTCCCTCCCTACATCCAGCTCTCTAGGTGTACATCACACTGCTTTCAAAAGGCGCACCCTTAGAACCTTCCTATGGTTACAAAAGCACAGAACGCTCCTAAAGTCTTGAGACCCTTTCAATTAAGAAAGTTAGTCTCTATAATAGTCAAATATGAAAGGTATAAACGATAAAGCTTTATTGGTCTATTATCTAATATCAAAAGTAAACAGATCAAATCGTCGCTGTCAATACGAACTATCGTAAGTGAAAATTTTGAGATTTTGAGTTAAGATACGTGTAGGGGGTAGAAAAACGCGTACAGTGGTTCTCAGGAGATAAATTGAGTTATTGAGATTCAGAAATCGGTTTTCACGCATCAGCAGTGGTGAATGATACGGCCCTGCCAACAGAGGTAAGCACCTACCTTCAGAAGAAAAGAGGGTCACCACCAATGTCCCGTCTTTCTTTGTCTGAAGCCTATTTTATCAAAGTATTTATTTATCTACAGCTCATTTTCTTTTGGCCATAACCTATTTCACCTACAGCGTAGGTTCCTATTTCTCAGACACTAGATGTTTTCTCTCGAAGTCACTGTTTATATTTTGTTTTATTCTTTCATTGCCGTAAATGCCGTTGCAGTCTCTTGGCCCGAAGGGATGGACTTGCATTTCTGCATTTCGTTTGTTAGTTTTTTTATGCAAAAGCTCTCATCTCTTCTTCTGGAGGATTTCTACAGTTCACTAAGTGTACATATATACGTAGTTGAATGTAAGACAGGTAGGTACATTTGTACATGCCTAGCAAATAATGTTCTTCCATTGCCAATTTCTCTAATCGCGCTCACTTGTTGAACAATGTTTTACCTGGTTTTACTAGAGATCACTGTTAGTACACATTGATAAAAACTCAATAACATGAATTACTGCCCATAGGTAGTTCAAGAATTCATAGAATTATGGTTCTTTGAAAACCATCTGACCAACCAAGTAGGGATAGAGACCCAATAATAATAAACCAATAATCCATACCGGATAAACAGTTCTGGTTGCAATACAAGAAACATTTTTTCCAAGTGTTGAATATAATAATATTCTTGATGAGTAGCAATTTATATTATTGTAAACGTTAACACATGAACCATGCGTTAGCAGGCGGACACAAGAAAATTAACAAGCAACACTTCGTACTGATTAATTAAAACTGAAAATTGCTGTCGAATCTCACAAGAGACAGCCTGCACGCGGAAGGAGCCATGGAAAAGCGAAAAGGCTTTTACGGCACGAGATACCTATTCAGAATATTAGGTTCGAGTATTTCTGCATTTTTCACGAAAACCACGGTTGGAACACAAAACAAAGTAATATACCCCATCTTTAATGAAATGGGTCCAGCAAAATCGTTTACCTTTTAAAACTTCTGAGTCTGGTGACATCAGGGAGAGAGGAGCCATTATGTTTGGGAGTTTTGGCACATCCACCAATTTATCGTTTTACCAAAGTGAATGTCCACAATCGACCCGACCAGTGGCGTAGCGTGTATGTATGGCGTGTATGGCGGCCATACAACTCAAAAGTTCACTCTAATGCCCATAAATATTAATGGCATGTTCGTTTTACCAAAGTGAATGTCCACAATCGACCCGACTTTAAATCCTGCCCCTTCCTTTTACTACCTATATTTCCTTCCTAAGTAGAAATAGGACAACTTTCAAAACCTTTTGTTCAGTAAAAAATGAGGTAAATTAATTCCTTTCACCATCTCTTTATTCCATAACTTATCCTACCTATTTAATAATTATGTAGATGGAAATAAGTTCAGAATAGACACACATACCTAAATAAATAATCGCTTATAATATTATCTTGTAAGTCTGTATATCTATAGTTTTTCTATGTTCATAATATTTCCAGCTCTCGTCGTAAATATTCAACATAAGAACCAATCAACATGGTCATATACCTTCCTGTTGAGGCTATGTTTATTTTGAAAAATATAAATATTTACAACTTTACTGTAAAAACTTAGAACAAATAAAAATCAACCCACACTCGCGCGCAAAATGTCAATAATATGTGAAGTAATTTTTTTTCCTACAAGTTAACCCTTGTCGGAGCAACCCTGAGCAACGAAACCAAGATGTTTTGGAATTCCGATTTCATGTAAATCACCCAATGGTGGTTTTAGTTTCAACTCAATGATATCGGCTATTGTCCGTTTGTTTACAACGACTCTCAAACGGTTCCTCTGATTTGGATGACATTTCGTACACATCTTCAGCTCACAAAGGGACTTTTGTTGACAAACCGACGACGGATCATTCTGTACCCCGCCGTTATGGGGCTATACAAGACATGGATCATCTAATAGTCTGTTCTGATCTTGAGACACCCTGTACAAAACAAGATCTAATAGCAGCCAATGAAACAGCAATCAAAAACTGCAACACATTGGCTTCATATTTGACTTTGAAATTTGTTTCTTTCGGACACGGAAAGCAAGTAAAGTACCCCGCCGTTTACACGTTTGACATTTCACAATTACACTCTTGAACGTATGACGTAGCAGATAGGTAAATGTAGCAGCTTACTTACTTTTACTATTTTTTCCTGGACCTAGGTAGGGGGAAGGTAGACCTAGACTCTTAACTGGTAGCCGCTAAGTTAATCTATCTCCATTTCTTTATCTCTTTATTCTTCCATTTTCTTCCATTCCATTTTCTCTTTTGTAGTACTTCTCCCTCCAGTCTCCCCCAATCTGCCTCTCTCCCCAAATTCATTCCACTCCATCCCCCCCCATAATGGACAACGGGACACACAAAAGTACATATTTATGTTACATCATATTATTGAACATCAAAATGTTTCTTTTCATTCAAGAGCACACAAAAGTACATATTTATGTTACATCATATTATTGAACATCAAAATGTTTCTTTTCATCCAAGAAACATGACGCAGGCTAAAAACACGAGCAGAAAAGAATGAAAAGAAAAGCTTTTTTTCAAGTAGGGTGGGGTGGGGGGTACTCGATTTTCTGTTTTTGTATTTACATCTCATTATTTGTATTATTTACATTGCTGTCGAACACACAAAAGTACATATTTATGTTACATCATATTATTGAACATCAAAATGTTTCTTTTCATTCAAGAAACATAAGGCAGGCTAAAAACACGAGCAGAAAAGAATGAAAAGAAAAGCTTTTTTCAAGTAGGGTGGGGTGGGGGGTACTCGATTTTCTGTTTTTGTATTTACATCTCATTATTTGTATTATTTACATTGCTGTCGATTAAGTTTTAATTTAGTTTATTTCCATTTTAAGGTAAAGTTATATAGGGTAAAAAGTAGAGAAGCTATAGGTATACGGGGGAAGAGAAAGAGCTTTGGTGGAGACGAAAATTGAGGAGATAAGGTTGATAGAGAAAGAATCGGGAAGGGAGGAGGCATTGGATAGAAGGGTAAGGAGGGGCGGGATAAAGCAGGTAATGCCGACCCCAAATATAATTGGGAAAAGGCGCAGTAAAAGAAGAATAGAATAGAATATACCCTGTTTATACTGCCAGAATGAGACTGAAAAGTCCCTTTACTCCCGCAGTCTAAACAAGGTTTTATGTATTTGGAACAAAAAGAAGAGGAGGTAACAAGAGAATCGGATAAGAATCGTTCAAAAGAGAGAAACAAAAATCGAACAATCCAAAATACTAGACCTGACGGGACTAATTAAAAATGCACTCATAGATCATTATCAGACCTATCGTTCAGAAATTTGGACCGACGCGGCGTTCATTTGAATATTGATGGAATACAAGGCCCTTTCTTTGTCAGACTATAACATGGGCCTTCATTACCCTGATGAAATGCAGCCGTAAATCAAGTCTATCGGTAAACAGCTACCCATCAAAAGTAGCTACCAATTCGTTTATTTTTTTGGAAAAAGAAGCATTCATCTAACATCAGATTTCTGAGATAATATATAGGTACAATGGCACATGTACAAGTACATAGTGAGGAATAAAGAAAGAGAGAAAAGATGAAGGACATGATTAACAAGGAGTAGGTATGTAAAGAAGAAGAAGAAGAAGAAGAAGAAGAAGAAGAAGAAGAAGGAGAAGGAGAAGGAGAAGGAGAAATAAATTAATAATGAAAAGAAAATAAAAGACTGTAGGGAAAATCAGACGTGTCTGAAATTAGAATAAATCCCTACCTACAGGAGGGATCCCCAACCCCCATTGACACAACCATAGATACATTATACACACCACTCTCAGTTATCAGAAATTCAGGGAATGGCTGACAAAGTGTCTGGATACAAGTCGTTATCTAGAGCGTGCATTCGTGCAATCATCATCTTGTGAGGTACCCGGTGACAATTTATGACTCTCCTAACTCTTAGATGTTATGCTTCTTTGAAAACCATCTGACATCTGACCAACCAAGCAGGGATAGAGATCCAATAATAATAAACCAATAATCCATACCGGATAAACAGTTCTGGTTCATCGATACATACCTTATTTGAGCGATGAAAGTTGATTATTTCAAAAGAAACCCTGCTTGAAAAGGATGATGTCTGTGTGTGTTTGAACAAACGCATTCTTTCATGTGTGTGTTATAAGCTGGTTATGGTTTCGCTCATTTCCATGGAAATAATTATGAGTCATTATCAATATCTCTGGTTGACAATATGGTAACTAGAAGTTCAGAGAACTGTAAATGTACTTGAGGAAAAAAGGTCCTCTGAAGTTCAATGGCACACGAAACTAGTCACTAAATTTACACTGTCATGAACATTTTAATCGAATTTCAACATGGGCCAAGGTTTATAAAGATGTAACAATTGTCGAAGGTTAAGAAACCCTGAACCAATTCAGAACGAAGATATGAAGATGTTGAATGATTAATGGAGTAGCAATGAGCCAGCACTGCGCCACCAGCTCTGGGCAAAAACCATCAGCAGCTCATGTAACGAAAAATGTTCAGCTGAAACTTCCACAGGATTTAAGTAGCTATTAATAACACTGGGCAAACTGGCATCTATCTATGCAAGATGGTAAGCCATTTGTGTACACTCATCTGCAAAAAATGAAG